>NC_092821.1:106442459-106502459 GCF_023375885.2 Dermacentor andersoni
TCATTACCAGCCTTCTATGGAAATGCGACCAGTGCACCACAAACTGTGGCCTCTGGGGTGTCGCGGAGATGTGTGCTAAGGCTTTTTTTTTGTGTCCGTTAGCAAGTACAGGGACACTCCAGTCAAATTTGGGCCAATCGCGGTCGCCGTGACGTTCCAAAACAGTACATGTATAGTAAGATTCTATCGCGCCGCTCACGCCGCATGCTGTAGGTGCAAGGGAAAGCTTCCGAGGGTGAGTCGAGAAGGCTTGTCGCGCGGATATTAAACGCGCTAAGGGGGGGCACTGGTGAGCGCCTCTCTCCTTCTCTAGCCCAACCGCGGCTGCGCACGGCACGGTTGAGTGTACACGCGGCCCGACGGCCCCGTTTTCGAGGTAATAAGTGCCGGTTGCACAGTCTGCACTATCCTAGATGATGGCTGGTGACATCACGGGAGCGGTCTTCATGCGAAGCTAAGTGTTGGAGGTCGCGTTATCTCAAGTTTCGCCGATGCGGTTGGTTCGCGAAGCAACGCGAAGCGTGAGCTCTCGCTCCGGCGGCTTTCTTCATTAGACAGTTTTAGCAGAGCGTTTGCTTGCGCTCCGCTCCGCACACGTTTCACGCGCACCGTTGGCTGCACCGAATGCATTGATTTGGCTTATCTAACAAGAGCGCCTTCCAGAGATGCCACTGACGTGCTCTCAGCTTGGCGGTAAAACGATTACGAAAGCAACTACACGCTCCCTGACGCACCGCTAAATCAGGTTCCTAGCGGAACGTGGCCAGCGTCCCACGTTCCGCTGCCGCTGTGTGTGCTGTGCGCACGCGCGTCAGCGTTCCCAGTAGCGTTTTGCTGAGCGGCGGCGTGCCAATTGTTGTGATAGGCCGGTCTGAGCGGAGCGGACCGTAAACGCTCTGCTAAAGCTCTCTATTACTGCAGCATTGTAACATGGAGCGTTCGCGGTCATCGATCGAATGAGATCTGCCCACGTTCGCGGGCGCGAGCGTGACATCGTTCTTGCTAATTTAATTAGTACGCGAATGTTTACTGCAATTTGCGCGACTGATAAAAACTACAAACATTAGTTCGCGTAGTTTTGTAATGGTAGTAAGACTATAGTAACGCACACAAAACGAGCGCTTGTTTGTAAACCACATGTGTACTTTGTTCTTTCTGCGTGCATCGGTTTTGTCATGAATAATTACCAACTCGTCCTGACTTGGGTTCTTCTATCGCTGTGTAATATTGTGCAAGCAGTACCAATGTTTCACCTTACGCGCGAAGCTGCCGCATTGACTTGCCTATTGATGAGTTTGTAAGGTATTTTGATGTTGTATGATTGTTTATTACTGTTTGTTCTTGTTTTGTAGACTATAGCGCAATCTGTATATTGTGCCTTAAGATTGTGCCTAATGTGTACTCACTCTCCTGCTATGTCTTGCTATGCAAGATGGCGGTATTTGTAAATTTAATAAGGAAGAGACAATATTCTGTTCAATTTCGCATGCCTGCAAAACGAACTCCTCTGAACGCCGTTGCCTGCTCAGACGACTTTGCGCTCCGCGTGAGAGTACCACCGCTCCACCCTCCAGATCATCCTCCAGATCACCCTCCAACCTCCAGACCAGATTTCGCTAGAAAATAGCGAAATCTGGTCGAGGTAGAGTAATTGTGAAGAGGAAGACAGCCTGACTCCTCGCGCGCCTCTGCCGCCCGTTCACCGACACACGCCACATGAGGTGTGTATGTCATTCTTTCGTGCTCCTGCTATTATAAGCTTCCCTATGGCGCAGGAAGTCGCCCCGAAAGCGCACGACGACATGGTGGGAAGAGCCCGAATCTTATGTGGCGGTTCCTTCCTGCGAAAGAGCTCCATGGCCTCTGCCTGCGTCGCATCGGACTTCAGCATTCACAAGCCGTGCCGACTCAGCTTCTGGACGTTGTTGAATAGAATCGAGCTTGCCGCGCTCCATCTGGCGTGATGCAACGTGGTTATAACGGCGCGTTTTGAGGACTGGGCACAGAATGCACAAAGGACAGTCGCCGTGTTGAAGTTTGGCGACTCTCCGGTGTGCATTCTCTCTGTGTCCTGTCCTCAAAACGCGCCGTTATAACCACGTTCCATGAAGCCAGCAACCAACTAGCCCACCCAAGTTTCCCAATTCATCTGGCGGATGACCTCGCTGCGTAGCTACACGTCACAGGTGCCCCGAGCTTGTGCGATTCGAGGACAAGCGCTTCGCACTCACGGTGGACGGGCAAGCCTGTGCCTCGCTGGCAAGCTGCGTTCCTTACGCTAAAGCGGGCCTGTGACCTGTCACTCAAGTGGGATCCCTGCTGTGTAGCGATTTCGGGGAAGGAAGTTGCGGACGAGCCGGCGAAGCGAGCGCACGATCACGCCACCACGCCGACGCTCCTCAACTTGTTCTTTGCGGCGCGGCAAACATGCGGAGGGATATCTCCTCTTGCACCAACGGGACGCTTCTCTTCAGAACCTTTCTCTCTCCCTCTCTATCTCTCTCTCTCTGCGGTGGGACGACCGCCACGCAATTTAGGGGAGACGGGCTCATCATGAGAGAGAGCGTGTGTATTTTCTCTCTCTGCATGGTTCGACCTGGCCTGCGGAGCGCTAAAATTGACTCCGCGAGGCACCTTCCCCCAACTGCGCTGATGACGACGCGATGGATAAGCTGAAGCGTTTGTTCTGTGATTACCTAAAGCTTTCTCCTTGAGCAAGAGAAAGAACTCGGAGAAAGTCGCACAGCGAGCAGAGCCTGCCCTGCTCGTCACACTCGCAGAAACACTGAAACTTTCGGGCGGGAAATCTGGCCTTCATTTATGCTTGTCGCCTTTTCGATAGTCTATAGCCCCGTTACGCTGTGTGCTTCCATGGTGACTTAGGGCCTGTGGGGCTGTTACTTGCTTTAGATCTGGCGAATATGTGCCGCTCACGTTCATTCCCTCTTTTTATTTACTTTCCCCATTGTAGTGCAATTGACATGACTTCACTTGACAGACAGTCACTTCACTGCACGCACGTCGCACTTTCCTTTTTTGTTTCTCCCTAACTTCCCGAATCTCCACACACATCACGGCGCAGCGCCGGTGCAATGGAGAACAAGTAGTAACGTCCGGTCCCGGATGCGCGGCATACTAGGCCCGCGTCTTACACAAGAAGCGCCTGACGTGCTCGCGCTACTGGAGACGTCTTCGTGTGCAGCGCTGGGAACCTCAGCGGCGTCCTTTCCGCTAACGACTAGCCAGTGGGGTGCGAGGAGATGGCTGCGCCGGCGCGTCATGCGTTGATCTTGGCCATCGGCCAAGCAAATCGCGAGCGTCGCTCCTGCATCTCCTGTGAGAAGAGAGTGGATCGGCTACTGGCTAGGCGCAGGATTGTACGGCAGTGACAGTGCGCTTTGCAGCTATACGCATCGGCAATGTTATAGCAGGCCCAGCCCCGTGTGAGGTGCTTGCGGGGAAACTCAAAAGTCGTCACTGTGACGTCGCCAGTTGCGGACGGGAGGGGCCGGTGTAAAGAAGAAATGCTGAAGTAAATTGACCCCACTTGACTTAAGTGTGCATCCTTTTGATTACGGGCAGCGAGCGCTGCAGCGTCCGGAACGACGATGTCGTGCTCATCGTTTTTTTTTTTTTTTTGTACGCTTGCACTGGATATTGTGAGCGCTGGCGAGTCAAGATTCCGGAGACGCGGCTCTGCGGCACAGTGCATCGATCGGTCACTCGCTCGCATCACGTCGACTCCACTGTAACAACCCGCGCCACACATCGTCGCGCTGGGGCTTCGATCACTGCGCGATTCGCGTCCAGCCATCGTTGCCGAGCGAGCGTGAGCGGGAAGAGACGCACGTCGCGAAGTGGGACGGCTTTTTCGCAACAGCGAAAACAATTCGCTGCAGCGCGACGATGTCGTAGAATGTTCGGTCGGCGCCCATCGTCACTTCTCGCTACCATATCGAAGTGTACTGGCGATTCCTGGGGCATGTGAATATGCCACTGGGAAGCCCGGTGCCGTATCTGGAGCTGGTGCGGCTGCCCGCGCCTGCCACCCGCGCTGAACGGCCCGCCAAGCGTCCAGGCGACGTCAGTGACTGCAGCATTCTTGATACCTGGGAGGCCGCGGTGCGCCATCACAGCTAGCGACAGCACCGGCAGCAACAGGCTTTGCACTATGCTTCTTTGCAAAGGAATACCCCACGTCGGGCCGGATCTGGGCCATTTTTCGTTCAGGATTGAAACTGCAGATCAACGCGGGACGGCTCGTCACGCTTTCTGTGGGCCTCGTGCGCTGCAGCTCTGAACGAAACCAGTGGCGCCACTAAGGTCGCGGAGCTGAACTAACCTTGTACTTCGTTGTCGTGCAGGCAGAGCGACAGGGACGCAGAAAGGTACATTTAGACAAACACATAGCGTCAACTTTGAAAAACAATTCATCTTTTTTTTTTTTTTTTTTGCAGTCGTACTTACACTCCTCGAAACGTCGTACTACACGTGTATACTGCTCGGTTAGATTTAAACAAAACTGGGGAATCCCCGCGAAGACACTTTTACGTCCACACCGGTTGGTTTGCACATTGTTGCCCCGGTTTCGTCTTTTGTTCTTACGCATGCTACTTCGCACAGCGCGGATGCGTGGCTTCCTGAATCAGGCGCCGACGAGGCCGCGCTGTGGCTGTGCATCCGGTAGCATGCGACGGGAATATGCGCGCCGGGCCTTGAACAGGTACGCCCTCACTTCCGGAAATAAGAGCGCGCAAAGCGGCGCGCTTATTCTCGTCTTCTGGTCTCGTGTCCCGTGTCTACGTTTTGCTCTGTTAACACCCGGATGGAACACCAACAAGCCCAAGCTGCTACTGTAGAGAATCCTTGCCTCGAAAGCGCGTCTCGCGGCGCGCGTTTTTAAGCGCGCGGCTTTGCGTGCGCTTATTTGCGCAAGTGAGGCCGTACCTTAAGGCGGCCCTGGGCGTTGAAGAGCCACAGCGCCACCGTACCAGTTCACGAGGCCCCCACACACAGCGGTGCGACGTTCGGGGCTCTGTGCGCCACACCAGTAACCACCAGCGCGCGATCTACGAGGCTGTGCACGCGTGGAAGCGTTTCTGCGCGCCGGGTCCTCTGGGATTACTCGCCAAATGCTGCAGAGCCTCGATGCCAAAGCAGCGCGAGTAGCTTAGCGACGCATCAGATTACATATGGATGAGTGGACAGCTGCAGGGACTGTGATGAACAGCCAATGCCTGCCCGATAGTGAACCCTGGCAGCCCGCACACGGACCTAGGTTCGTACCGACTAGTCGCGCTTTACAGCAGTGACATGCAAGCTGAAGGAGCGCATAGCGTCGCAGCGGCTGGAAGTGCGCGCCCCAGTTGCAGAGTTCTTCAAGGAACTACAAATCAGCCTTAGAAAGATGTGCTGCTACGTGGATTCGGCCGCAGATGTGTCTGCGCTCGAGCGTTCAAGGACAAACAGGCAAAACACGCTGCTTGCTTTCACGATGTGTCGGAAGCATTTCGGGACACCACGCGCACAGCCACACAACATTATCACGTGGTAGTGGCGGTCGAGAGCACAGTAGCAAAACTGTGAATGGGGGGAAACTAACTCCTTATTGGGCGAGTCCATGCCCAGAGAGGCTACACTCAAAGCGCAACTATAGGGGCCAACACATTCAGCGATGGTCAAAAGTTTGATGAGCGGATCAAGCGCGCCGGCTTATATATATATATATATATATAATGTGTGTGTGTGTGTGTGTGTGTGTGTGTGTGTGTGTGTGTGTGTGTGTGTGTGTGTGTGTGTGTGTGTGTGTGTGTGTGTGTGTGTGTGTGTGTGTGTGTGTGTGTGTGTGTGTGTGTGTGTGTGTGTGTGTGATTCATGGAACGTTCCAGAGTAATCGCTGGTGCCCGCGTGTCTTCCAGAAAGTACTACGCAATTCGCGTCCCGCATACAATCAGAGTACACAATGTTCGGTGACAAGAAGAGACCGCGGATAGAACTATGGATAACATTCGCGAAACTTCCGATACATGCGGGCGCGTCCCGTACTGTGCGATAACATTTACTAGACGGTGAAAAGTGCTCACCATAGAAAGACAAACAAGCACCGAGTCAATATGTGCTCAAAGACGCGGCCGTGGCTGGACAGCCTTGGCGGTTGGCCGTGAGCTGCCGGTCCGACAGCACTGTCAAGCAAGACCCACGGCACGCGTTAGTAGGCGGGCCTGCGGCGCTTTTGAGGTCAACCGCCATGCTTTGTTTGGCCGACGAAGAGGCCAAGCCCGTGTCATCGCGTACGACGGCAGCGCGAAGGTTAAATGAGCAAAACCGGCGATCTGTGTTTGCCTGCTGCCGCTCGCTTCAGTCTTCGTCTTGCTGGCTGCTCTGTCAAACAATGCCGGCGACAACTGTCTGCACACAACTATGCAAGTCAGGAAAGTTTGTTCTCATGGTGCAATGTCGTGACTGCCATGTACGAACGCCGACGCAGCTGCCGTGCAGTTTTCTGGCAATGAGTTGATGGATGCTGCTCGCTGTTTCGTTTGTTTTACCTCTTCTCGAGAAATCCTTTCGCATATTCGCTATAAAAATGGTTTGGAGGGCGGCATTCTGCGTTTGTATGTCGATTTATTTAGCGCACAGTTTTCCCGGAATAGCGCTGGTGCCGCTACAAAGCACGAGGTGGTGCATTCGTTTTCCATTATATAGTAAAAGCAGCAGAATTCTATACTAACCTGTACAGTCTCCAGAGCAGCCACGCTACCTTCATTCGAAGTAGTAATCAACAGAACACAGAGATTCCTTCAATAGTTAACGATGAAGTTAGAAGGGCCTTAGAACACATGAAACGAGGAAAAGCGGCAGGAGAAAATGGAATAATAGTCAATTTAATCGAAGATGCAAAGGATATAATCCTTGAAAAGCTTGCCGCCCTTTATACGCATTGCATCACGACTTCAAGTGTACCGAAAATCTAGAAAAATGCTATCATCATAGTGATCTATAAACAGGCAGAGGTTAAGGAATTGAAGAATTATAAGCCCATTATCTAGCTTTCAGTACTGTAAAAAATATTCAGCAAGATAATTTTCAATATAATAAGGGCTGCATTGAACTTCGATCAACGAAGAGAACAGGATGGCTTCAGGAAGGGATTTTCTACAGTGCAAAACATCTACGTCAATAATCACGCAGTCGAGAAATATGCGGAATACCAGTCCACTTCCTTACGTGGCTTTCATAGATTATGAAAAGGCATTTGATTTAGTTGAGAAACCAGCAGTCAAACCTGCAGTTCGTAATAAATGAGTACAGAACGCATACGTGAATATGTTTGGAAATATCAGCAAAGATTCCACAAGTAGAAATTCACGTATCAAGAAAAGGGTCATGCAAGGAGACGCAATCTCTCCAATGCTGTTCACTGCATGCTTCGAAGAAGTGTTCAAACTATTCAACCGGGAATGCTTGGGAGTAAGGATCAACGGCGAATCTCGGCAACCTTCGGCTTACATATGACATTGTCCTGTTCAGCCACACTGCGGACGAATCACAACAAATGATTGAAGACCTTAACCGAGATAGTGGGGTTGAAGGTTAATATTCAGAAGACAAAGATAACATTCAATAGCCTGACAAGAGAATAAGAATTGAGGATCGCCAGTTAGCCTACGGAGTATGAACAGAAGTGCGTTTATCTCGGTAAATTGATCACAGGGGACCTTGATCATGAGAAAAAAATTTACAAAAGAATAAAGGCGGCTTTGAGTGCATACGGCAGACATTACCAAATCTGGACTGGGGGCTTACCAAGGTCGTTGAAAAGAAAAGTGCACAATGATTGCATCCTGTCGGTACTAACATATGGGGCAGAAACTTAAAGTGTAACACAGAAGCTTGAGAACAAGTTAAGGGCATCGCAAATAGCAATAGAACGAAAAATGTTAGGCGTAACTTTAAGATAAGAAGAGAGCGGCGTGGATCAGAGAGCAGACTGGCATAGACGATATTCTATTTGCTGGGCAGGCCATACGATACACAGGGTAGATAACCAGTGAACCATTAGAGATACAGTACTGTGGCCAAGTGAAGGGCAGTGCAGTCGATGACGTCATAAGACTCGGTTTGCTGATGAAATTGAAAAGTGTTCAGGTGCAAGTTGGAATTCAGCTAGCGCAAGACGGGGGTAACTGGAAATTGTGGAGAGAGGCTTTCTACTGCAGTGGACAATAATAAACGTTGATGATGATACTGATGATGATGACCATCATGTCCAGTTGAACTTTTGTAGGTATATACGGTGCGTGTTTTGGGAAACACGTTTAGTTGACTGTAAATTTCCTGATGTTTCTAGGCATCGTGCCTGTCTGGAAAATAAACGGAACTCCCTCAAACCTACTTACAAAATACATAGTTTCGCTTAGAGCACGCGCGGACTCGTATTGATCAAAAGTTCACGTAGTCGTGCGCACACAGACTCGAACTCGCAAATGCGTGTGAGCCTTAGTGAGCCTACTCACGAGTGCGCTTGTCGGCCTGCGGTCACACCGGATAGTTTGCGCGTATGCGCAACCTTTCGGCAATTTAACCGATTCTCGACCTCATTAAGGCACTGGATTGCCGGGTGGCGGCCTCTCGCGCTACGAATAAATTGCAGGAAGGCACATGGCCGCCGCCAGTGCACTGAAGTGCTCTGAGCCGCTACGTTATGCACTTTATGCGTTGATGGGTAACAATTAAGTGATAAGAAAAACGCAGTGGCTCGCTGACGAGTATACCCATATACACGCACGTGCATAAGGACACGTAAACACGCGATGGTCATGTGCAACTCGGGCTCTATGCAGCGACAGCTCCGAGAGGGTGTATATACATAATGCGATTATCGATAATCGAGGCCAAACACACATCAATCGCAAACACACACATTATAGATCATACACTCTAAGTAGATCTAGATTCAATGTCTTAGCAACGAGAACCCAGGTCGCCGAAAAGCAAGCCAGACAAATGTCCGTCAGCTAGAGATACGAAGTGGCATGACTCCTGCCGATGAAAGACCCTATCCACGTAAAAGCCGAGAAGTAAAACGGATTGATTAGTAAGCGGCTTGGATTACGCGGTCAGCGGGGTCGACCAACATTTCATCACGTCAACCTCCGGGATCAGCAAAGTTTTCGGTTTCGCTATCTTTACGACCGACCCCATTATTCAGCAAGAACGAATCATTTGCTTGAAGACATTGAAGTGAGAGTATTTAGGTACTGTTGTATGTTTCCATGTGTAATTCCGCAAAAAAAAAAAATAATGAGAAAGAAAACGGAGCCGGCACACCAACCATCAGTATATGATTAGCACAGACAGCAGCGCTTTCAGGCATTCTGCCGCCCCTGGCAAAGTCAAATTATTGCTCTTTTCTTTACAGTGGCACTAAATTACCGTATTTACTCGAAGACAGGTTTAACACGAATATAGGTCGATCTCTATATATCGAACACGACAAGAAACAAAAATAATTCGAATATTGGTCAGGCCAAGTATTTTTGGGGAAAACGAGCAGCTTTGAACTATGCATGAAGTACGTAAAGGCAAGGCGCAGAATACCAGGACTTAGGAAGAAACACAAACGACAAGATGGGCGCCACTCACAACTAAGTTTATTTTCGCAACAAGCCTGCCTTATGTAGGTCATTCACGCCGAGTCACGCACAAAACTTTAGAAGGAAAAAATAACACAGCAATCTATCGACCATTCAGGAATGTTATCTGCGCAACTATCGACAGAGCAAACAAGAACCACACGTGGATCAGCACAGGAGCCAACTGATCTAGTACAACCTTTTTTTTCTTTCAAAGCCAACGGGGACAAAAAACCAGACATAAAAAAACCAGACATAAAAAATACCGTCTACACTTCACTACCAACCAATCTAACCACACTTAAAACGCCTAAGACCCAGTCAGTGATAAAACCCGCACGACGATGGGAATAATGACCAACGAATAACACGGAAATAACATGAAAAATGCGTCTAAGAACAGTGTCTGCGTCAAAACTAAAATCTCTAATAGTCACTCACATAAAAATTGATAGAACATGTAACCGCGCGAAAAAAGAACCACGCGACAAACAATGAAATGGACAGAAGTGATGATGAACGATAAAGGTCTAAGAACAGCGTCTGCGTCAAAAAACAACAAAAGCCTAAAAGCCACTAGAAAATCGTCAGCAAAATAAAACTAGTTAATTAGAAGGATGACAGACGGTAAAACAAATGAAATCACTCTAACAAGAGGCCTAAATGAAACCTTCTAAAAAAGTCGTCTCCTTGTCACTAAGCATAATGGACGGCCTGCTGACGCATGCGTTCCCCTCTTTTTTGATGAAAAAGGCTTCCACAATTTCCCGCTCATACCTGTCTTTTCCATACTTCAAAAATTTTGTTTTGTCAAACTGAGGCCGGCAATTGGAGCAATCTCTGCAATGCTCTGCAAGGAAACTCCCTTCCTTGTTGCGCAGATTACGACAATGTTCCAATGCCCGCTCATTGAAACATCGACCTGTTTGTCCGATATAGCTGCGCCCACAGCTTAGGGGTATTCGGTAGACTACACGTGTCCTGCATTCAGTGAACTTCTTCTGATGCTGGATTGAACAAGCCGGGCGTTTCTCTCCGTTCATGGCACAAAGCTTAGACAGCTTGCAAGGCGCCGAGAAAACAACCTGAACGTTATGCCTACTTGCCACTTTCTTAATGTTGTGCGATACCTTATGAATGTACGGAATTACCGCAACAGAACTGCGTGAAACTGGCTCCCTGATAAGAGGCGGGTGCTTTAGTTTTTGGAGCATCGTTTCACAGACAGCTGAAATCAGACATGGCGGGAAGCCTGCCTGTTGTAGTCGTTGCACTTGAGTGTTAAAGCTACTTGACACTAAATGGATGCAAGACTTAGTTAAAGCCGCTTGCAGAGAATTTGTAGCAATTGCACGCTTTACAATCTTGGAATGGGCGCTCTCAAACGGAAGCAGGCCTTTCAAAGAACGCGGATTGTACATCCAACAAAGGCCTTCCTTGCAGAGATTGCTCCAATTGCCGGCCTCAGTTTGACAAAACAAAATTTTTGAAGTATGGAAAAGACAGGTATGAGCGGGAAATTGTGGAAGCCTTTTTCATCAAAAAAGAGGGGAACGCATGCGTCAGCAGGCCGTCCATTATGCTTAGTGACAAGGAGACGACTTTTTTAGAAGGTTTCATTTAGGCCTCTTGTTAGAGTGATTTCATTTGTTTTACCGTCTGTCATCCTTTTAATTAACTAGTTTTATTTTGCTGACGATTTTCTAGTGGCGTTTAGGCTTTTGTTGTTTTTTGACGCAGACGCTGTTCTTAGACCTTTATCGTTCATCATCCCTTCTGTCCATTTCATTGTTTGTCGCGTGGTTCTTTTTTCGCGCGGTTACATGTTCTATCAATTTTTATGTGAGTGACTATTAGAGATTTTAGTTTTGACGCAGACACTGTTCTTAGACGCATTTTTCATGTTATTTCCGTGTTATTCGTTGGTCATTATTCCCATCGTCGTGCGGGTTTTATCACTGACTGGGTCTTAGGCGTTTTAAGTGTGGTTAGATTGGTTGGTAGTGAAGTGTAGACGGTATTTTTTATGTCTGGTTTTTTGTCCCCGTTGGCTTTGAAAAAAAAGGTTGTACTAGATCAGTTGGCTCCTGTGCTGATCCACGTGTGGTTCTTGTTTGCTCTGTCGATAGTTGCGCAGATAACATTCCTGGATGGTCGATAGATTGCTGTGTTATTTTTTCCTTCTAAAGTTTTGTGCGTGACTCGGCGTGAATGACCTACATAAGGCAGGCTTGTTGCGAAAATAAACTTAGTTGTGAGTGGCGCCCGTCTTGTCGTTTGTGTTTCTTCCTAAGTCCTGGTATTCTGCGCCTTGCCTTTACGTACTTCAAGCATGAACCAAATAGCCCAAGCAAGAGTTTTACTTGAACTATGCAGTTTGAATTTGAGATAAAACGTAATTGTATAACGAACTGTGCGCGAATAAGTAGTGAAGGGGCATTCAAAATAGATAAATGAACGGCACTTACAGTAAAGGCACGTACAGCATAGGTTGAAGCCCTAATCAATTTGGCCACTAACTTCTGCGAGAGTATTTTCGGTGCCCACTTTCGGTAATAAAAACACTTTAGCGAAGTTTTCTTTTTCTTTTTTGCGTGACTGGCACCCTGGGCGCGATGGTGTATGCCGTCGATCGTGTTACAGGCACTGTGTGAAAGAAGCGTTATTGACACTGTGTCAGTAACGCTATCTTCCGTTGTCACCTGCGTGACCGGTGAACGCGTTAGGCAAAATGTTGCTAAACGTTTTTGACTGATGTGACTCTGAAGCTGGAGGAGAAAAAAAATTGTTTCTGAAGAATTCAATTTATACACAAAGGAGCGAGGATGGCAATGCATGGAAGAAGACAGTTATGAAAGAGAAATGACATTGGGAAAAGCACAGGATAAAGGTAACGGGTGAGACCAGGCTATGCATGGTGTGCGGAGGGACATTCTTGACCCTTTAGTTGAGCATATTATTTATTTATTATTATAGGGATTATTACAGGAGTGGGCACCTGGTCATCAAAAACGTACAATATGAGCAAAAGAACACTGAGAAAGCAAGGAGTTAGCATCGAAAAACATGGACATTTACATTCATTGAGTAAGATATTGGTCTGCACACACATAGTAGACGGCGCGCGAAAAGAGACTTGTTCTTGCAAATAGACGTTTGTAGCTTACTGTGCAAACTGCGTTTACCCGCCCTTGAGGCTTAGTGGTTATAGCATTACGCTGCTAGGCACGCAAAATAATTTTAACCCCACCCCCTCCCCCCTTCTTATTCTGGTGTACCTCAGAATGATTTCGTGGTTCTGACAAGTGAAACCCCAGAATTTAATTTTAAACTGCGCTAAGAGCGTTTTGTAAACGGCGATTCCACAAGGACACTTTATTTTAACCCTGCCCTGTTCACAAAGGCCGAGTTTTTTAGTTCCTTTAAGGTAGCGCGCCTCACCACACTCGAGGCCGCGGCCAGGGTATCGAAACGCCGTCAGAACCACGCTTGCGTTTCCTTGTTTCTTTCTAACGCATCCGGCCGCTCCAACAACGTCCCCGTACTCCCCGCACCCGCCGCTTCTTTAATGCCTCATCATACCACATCGTTTCAAGCTCGTTCTCCTTTTTATTTTCTCCCGTGCCCGCAAAAGTTGTGGTTTCCCTCAGCCTTCACGAGGTCAACATCGTTTTTCTTTTTTTTTCTCTCTCCCGTCTAGTACTTCCACCGTTATCTTCGCCTTTGGCCGGAACGACCACTTTCGGTAACAATGGCGTCGCCGCCCGTTCGTTCAATAATTTCCGGCTTGTCCACGCCGTCTCGTTACTGCTCCTTCCGCCGGCACATCCGAATCGTGCGCAGCAATAACCGGCAATCTAAGTACGTAGCAAAAAGGCGAACGCTTTGACCGCAAAGACGGCAAGAATCGCAATAAAGCCAAATACTTTCAAAGGGGCCCTGTAAGTGCTTGCGTGCGTGCGTTCGGCTGCTCCATCACGCTCTCTGTATGCTGCGGTTATCTGGAATGCCCTCGCATTTGCACACCTCTTTTGTTTATCTGTACGGCACCTGAGTAAAAAAGCTGCAAAGCTGCAATGCAGCACCCAATGAAGCGTTGACTTCTCTTACATTCGTTCTTTGACTTGGCTCCTGCAGCAGTAAAAAAAAAAAAAAAAAAAAAGAAAAAAAACACCCGGTAGCGGTCGCTTCGCGCTTCTCGCGTGCGAGGCCCCGCGTCATCATCCCTAATTCTTTGTTTGACTAGCACACTTCTTGTTTCTGTAGCAAGGTCAGGAACGCAGGTTCGGGCGCGAATCAATCGCTCGTTCCACCGCGTGCTCCCCAAACTTTGACGATTTGTTTGCGGACACTCCTCAGACCTCTCTCTCCTTTTTTTTAAAATTTAAATTGCTTAGCCCTTCCGTATCCACCTTCTTTCTCTCTTTCCACCTTTCCTTCTTTCTATCTCCCTTTCCTTCTTTCTCGCACTCTTTTGGTGCGCGAGAGTTTTGTTGTTCGTTGGGCGATGATTGCCCCCCCCCCCCTTTCTTTTTTTCGTCGCGCGAACTCAGCTGACGCGACCGTTCTAATGGCCCGCAGAAAGCGGCCAGCCCTTGAGGGAGGCCGTGGATGCGATATGTACGGCAACGCAGCTTCGGGGAAGTTGAGAGCAGAGGCGAGCGGGAGCGCCATGTTTTTTGCAGAAAATACAGCGTGGACGTTCAACTTTCTATTGCAATATATTCCATCGGTGGCGCACGAACGTCACGATATCACTGCTTAAGATACACGAAAAAAGAAAGTCCCCGTGAAATGCAAGGACGTCCGCGTAAGACAGCCTTCTCGCTCGTTTCACGTTTGGCCTTCTTTTTTTGCCGGTAACTCCTTATAACCAGATTATCATCACTCTCATCGACTATCGTTCGGCGGAAGACGCACGCACTGTATCCGAAACTTCTTGAATGCTGTCACCAATTCTATAGCGAAATGATAAGAAACGACGTACAGCGCGAAGGACAAGGACTGCGAGAGACGACATACACTGCGCTGTATGTCACCTCGCGCAGTCCTTGTACCTCGCGCTGTACGTCGTTCTTTATCACGAATTACCAACTAGCCCAAGCAACCACCCTAGTACACTATAGCGAAGTGGTCTTGTCAGAGTGCTCTCGTTAATTCCCGAATGCAATGTTGTTTAAGCACTGAGCCTCGAGGGTGCACTGGACACCGAACCCGGCGACCTCGTGCTTCACTCTAGCTTCCGCTTACTGTGGCTCCCTTATCAACGGCTATGTTCGCGCCTTCCTATGCGACTGCACCACAATCATCGGTGCCCCGTACCTTGTCTCCGATTCCACCAGGGCTCGGTCATATATCACCGACCCGTCCGACGTGGCAGCGGCCAAGCTCACGTCCCTCCCCCAGAGTAATCCTCGTGTACACCGCACCCTATGCGTTCACGATGTCACGGATGCTTGGACTCCCGCCCCTTTTCGGAAGAAACGCTTTTGAGCGGGTGGAGAAGAGTTGACTGTGCCCAACGTGCCATGAAGTCACTTTTGAACTTTCTTAATGAGACTGGTGTTGACGATCGCCTCTAGAACCTGGGAGACGTGCAGTCATGGCGAAATGTGTATGCGCGATAACTTTTTGGGACAAGATTACTTTTTGTGCGGACAAGATTACTCTTGTGTGCATTGCATCTCCAGTGCATATCCGCATATTGGACAACGCGTATGTAGGAGCTCATTGTACCATAACATAATCACCCGCTACCTACCATGTATTTCGCTCTTCCGCTTTCCCCAGTGAGGAGTAGCAGGCTACAGACACGCTCTCCAGGCCGACCTCTCCCCCTTTCTCTTGATTAAAAACTACTCCTCCTTACACTGGAAAACTAACGTTCCCCAAGGAGATATCCATGATGCAGTCCAAGAAGCTGCCAACACGGCCCAAGCCTACGTCAATTCCGGCGGGCTTACATGGGCACATTGCGTAAGATGACGCCACGTAATATTTACACATATACGAAAAAGACACGAAAGCCCAAGCGCCGACCCTCGACTTAAGGTTTAATCGCGGCAAATACAATAATACCTAACAACATGTGGTTAAAGAACCACCGCGGCGAGTTACCCGTTCGATAGCTTTTTTTTTTTTTTTTTTTTTTTTTATGCGACGCAAGTGAAGGAAGCTGTTACATACATATTCTTTACGGCGTATGTTGCACGTCTCGATAATGACGAGGGCTGTCTGGCCATGGCGCGTAGCGGCAATTAACGTGATCCTGGCTGAACTAAGCTAGGCACAATAAGCTGTCGGAATTTGTGCCCGAGTAAGAAAAAAAGGTTGAAGCCATAAAAAGGGTGGATGAAGGGGCTCTACTTATAATGGGTCAACCGAACGCTGTCTATTTTTCTATACTATATTTCTACACGCTGGTGAACGTGTATTGAGTGGACCATTTGAAGGTACAATCACATTTACAGGAAATTACTCGCATGCCTACGGTGATGCGTGGGGAAAGAAATGAATTTACAAAGTCATCAGGACTATAGTTCAAAGCTACCAATTTTTTGTTAATATAGGTTGGCAGAAAATCCCGGCATCTGTATTGTTTTAGAGCTATCTCGAGTACCCAAGATCTGTGAAGGCTACCATGACACATATCACTCTCCCTGAATCCTTCGCTGACAGCACATATAAACAAACCCCGAAGATGTTTATCTCCTATCTAAATGTGCAAAATACATCGGGTATAAGCGCAATCAAGAAAAAGAAAAAAGAAATAGTTTCGCAAAACTTTTTTTAATTATACGAGGCAAACACCAAGCATAATATTGGAAGTGGGTGTCACCCCAAGGCATTGTGGCTTCGTTTAGAATTTCTAAAAGCAGCTCTCGTCATAAGTGAACAATTGGTATACATTTAATTAGATTTACGTCACGTGTGTGAGAACAATGGAGCTGGAGTCTGTGTCGTCTTACCGTTCTTGCACAAGAAAGCAACTCGCACGCGGGACTTGTTCCTCGTGCGGTGTTCCTGCGCTAGATTAGCCAATGACGCTCGCTTCCGCTCATTCATTGCTTCGCTGAAGATATCTGGCCCTAAACCTCACACTCAATACCGAAACTCAGAAAAAAGAATTCTGTTATGTTGCCTGTAACCAACCCATGCCAGTAAAGCGTATCATGCGAGAGAGAGAGAGAGAGAAAATGATGAATGAAAGGTAGGGAGGTTAACCAGGACTGAGCCCGGTTGGCTACCCTACACTGGGGAAAGGGAAAGGGGGACGGAAAGATTTAAAAAAAAAGAGAGAGAAAGTCCACTGGAGATATCAGTCGGTCACTCAGTCCGGATCACAGACGCTGACTCAATCCGGTCGCTTTCAAATATCGCAGCAGCGCTTTTGTGGCCTTTTGTAGCTGTGATATGCGAGGCCATGATCCCAAGACCTTGTTCAAGGTGAACGGCTTTCCATCTAGCTGATTGAGAGCTGTGCAGAGGTTTTGCCTTTCATTTTCATAAGATGGGCAGTAGCACAGTAGGTGTTCTATAGTTTCCTCGACACCGCAGGCATTGCACTCGGCGCTATCAGCCATTCCAATCAGAAATGCATAAGCATTTGTGAATGCGACGCCCAAACGTAAGCGGCACAACATTGTTTCCTCATTTCGCGGAAGACCTGCTAGCAGCCGCAGTTGCATAGAGGGATCGAGGGAATGCAAGCGATGGTGAGTGAATTCAGGTGTGTGCCACTTCTCCAATGTCAAAGAGTGCGCTAGCTTGCCTAAGTGTTGGGCTGCGTCGGTCCGCGATAAAGGTATTGAAACAAGGGTTGCTCCCTCGTGAGCTTTTCTAGCAGCTTCGTCAGCGAGGTCGTTGCCGGAGATACCGCAATGACCAGGCAGCCACTGAAACACGACGTCGTGTCCTTTCGCGATCATGTGATGGTGCATTTCTCGTATCTCCGACACGAGTTGTTCACATGACCCGCGACGAAGAGATGCCAGAAGACATTGTAAGGCCGCCTTCGAATCGCAGAATATAGCCCACCGATTAGCCGGCTGGTTATTAATATAATCAACGGCACCTCGGAGGGCAACAAGCTCCGAACTAGTCGATGTTGTCAAGTGAGAAATCTTGTATTGGATGCTTAGTGAACGGGATGGTATAACCACTGCGCTGGTGGAGCTGGTCTGAGTGGAAGAGCCATCCGTATATATATGTACTCGATCAAAGTAGAAAGTGTGCAAACAATCCAGAGCTGCTTGCTTCAAGGCCAAGGTAGGCAGGTCGGTCTTCTTTCTTATCCCTGGAATCGTAAGACGCACTTGAGGTTGTTTTAAGCACCACAAAGCTGAGGTTGAACGTGCAGAGGGTGTGAAACCCGATGGTAAGGAGGCACGATGGATGCTGACCTTGTTGAAGGACGCCTGTGGTCGTCGTTCTGGCAGGCACGCAAGAGAGCTTGACTGCATCCGTGAAACATGACGAACATGGGCTCTAAGCGTTTCGGTGCTAATGTAAGTCGTGATCGGATGGTCTTGAGCCATTATAATGGTTCCAGCTGTCGAGGCGCTGCGCAGAAGGCCTAGGCAAACACGTAGTGCCTGCGCTTGCACGCTCTGAAGTTCTCGAAGATTTGACTTGCATGTTTTAGCAAGCACGGGGGAGATATAGCGTAGGAATCCGATGAACAGTGCTCGATATAACTGTAGCATGGAGCCCACTGACGATCCCCATGTTTTGCCGGCGATGAACTTGAAGACGTGAACAATAGATGTGAGCTTCTTCTTTAAGTGGGCAACATGAGGGCTCCAAGTGAGGTCCCGGTATACAATGACGCCCAAAAACCGGTGATTTCTCTTGTAGGAGATAGGCTGACCATTGATGCATACTGGATAAGGAGTCATCGTTTTTCGCGTAAAAGCGACTAATGCACATTTTTCTGTTGAGATGGTAAGGCCTTCTGTGTGAAGGTAGTCAGATGCCTGTGTTGCTGCTTTCTGTAGCCGTGCGCGAACCTGCAGGCGAGTGACGGCTGATGTCCAGATGCAGATGTCGTCGGCGTAGATTGAAACACTAACTGTTTCCGGTAGGGATTCGGCCAGCCCAAGAAGCGCGAGGTTGAAAAGAATAGGGCTTAGAACACCGCCTTGGGGAACGCCTCGGTATGTGTAGTGGTCGGTAGTCGGACCATCTTCCGTTCGTACGAACAAGGACCTTTGTGTCAAGTAGTTACTGACCCATCGATATACTCGCCCTCCTAGTTCAATTGTCAGAAGTGCGTCTAGAATGGTTTGATGGAAAACGTTGTCGTAAGCGCCTTTCACGTCAAGAAAGAGCGCTACTGATAATCGCTTCCGAGATTTTTGTTGTTCCACAGATGATACTAGATCGATGACACTGTCAATCGATGAACGACCGCGTCGAAATCCCGCGATAGAGTCAGGGTAAATTTTATGGTATTCAAGGTACCATTCGAGACGCATGAGGATCATACGTTCCATGAGCTTCCCGACGCAGCTGGCAAGAGCTATAGGCCAATAGGATGCCAGTTCGAGCGGTGACTTTCCTGCTTTTAGAAGCGGTACCAGGCGGCTGCGTTTCCATTCCTGTGGGACGACACCATCTTGCCATGAACTATTAAAAAGGCGGAGGAGATCTCTTCGTGCTTCTCTGCCTAGGTGGCGCAAAGCAGTATATGTTATGCCATCGGGTCCTGGTGAAGACGAACACCTACATAGCGCCATAGCAGCTTCTAACTCTTCCATAGAGAATGGAGCGTCCATACTTGCATCTCGTGGGCTGGGGATGTTGCCTAGAGCCATGTCAGGGACTAAAACTGTGCCGCCGGCGACGTTCGCACAAAATTCCTCTGCGACGTCTATCTCGCGGCGGTTTTGATAGAGAGCAAGGGCGTTGAATGGGTGTCGTTGCTGGGGACTTGAGCAAAGACCCTGTAGGGTACGCCACACACGGGATAATGGCTTGCGGGGGTCCAGTGACTCGCAAAAGCATTTCCATCTTTGATCCGCTAGCTTATCCATTCGCCGCTTTATCTTCTTTTGCATGCGCCGAGCTTCTCTGAGGTCAAGAATTGACTTCGTGCGCCTGTACCTCCTTTCAGCTCGGCGACGTAGTGCACGAAGCCTTTCCAATTCAATGTCATTCTCTGTACGCTTTGATGGATGTGTGAAGCAGCGTGTACAATCTTGCATAGCGTCTGCAATTATGTCTTCTAATCTGCGTGCAATATGTGTCTTGCATGTGTCTTCTACGCGGTCTTGAAAGACTGACCAGTCGATTTGGCGAGAGACTACCGGTAATGCGGCGTCTAGTCCATCGATTCTCACATAGGTCGGAATATGATCACTTCCATGGGTTTCAATATCAGTGAACCACTGCACGCTCAAAGTCAGGCAACGTGACACCAAAGTCAAGTCAAGGCAGCTACTGTATGTAGTTCCTCGCAGAAATGTCGGGCTTCCGTCATTTAGAAGACACAGGTTGTGGCCTGATGCAAAGGATACTAGTTACCTGCCCCTCGAATTTATCCTGGAGCTTCCCCATATATGGTGGTGAGCGTTGAAGTCCCCTGTTATTATCCAAGGACCGGGAGTATCAGCCATAATGTCTTCCAGTCTTTTTCTATCAAACTGACTTGTTGGGGAAATGTAGACGCCAATAAGAGTAAAAGACAGCTTCTTCTTTTTCACAGTAACACAGACGTATTGGTTACCGTCGTGTGGCGCTACGTGTTGGGAAAAATACGTAAGGTCCTTGCGAATGTAAACCAGAACCTTACTTCTACGGCCAAACGTGTTTGAAAGAAAAGATTCATATCCCGATAGTCTTATGGAGGCTGATAACTTTGGTTCACAGATGACCAGTATAGGAAAATGGTTTGCAAATACGAACTGTCGGAAATCCGAAATACGAGACCTCAGGCCTCTCGCATTCCATTGGAATATGGAGGCACTTCTCACATCATCCCGGAACGATCTTTGTTGTTGTCGATGAGCCATGGTTCTGCTGTAGAAGTTCTCAAGCACTGGACTTCTGAAGGCTCGCCAGAACCGGACTGATGGCATCCAGCACTTGCAATGCACTTCGAGCTGTTGGTGTCTGTAGCTTGTCCAGTAGAACACGAATAGCACTCACCAGAGAGCTGATCATAACAACAATTTGTTGATCTTGGTCCGCCAATTTATCAGGAACAGACGAAGTGTCCCCTACTGTAGAAGTATCATTTCGCTCAGTAGGGGCATGTAGCTTCGGGAGTGCAGGCCACGCGTCAGCAGCCGTGCTGTTCGATGCACCCTTGTCCTTTGAGCTGACTACGTTTGGCCTGGGCGGAAGAGTGGGTGGTAATATACGTGTGTGGCGTTCTGCAGAGGCTTTGGAGGCTCTTGATCGACGTCGGCGACGTGATCGTCGTCGCTTAATAGATGCTGCTGCTGCTTCTTGGTGAGAAGATTGGTCTCTAACCATTTTCTTCAATATTTGCATTTCCTTTCGAATCAAAGGGCATTCCTTCGAAGATGCACCGTGAGGGCCGCTGCAGTTTGTGCACTTCAGCACACTGGCCTCGCACGTGTTTGTGGTGTGTGGCCCAGTGCAGCGAGAACAGACGGTAGTGTTATTGCACACACTACTCACATGGCCAAGCTTCTTGCACTTCCAGCACTGCAGAGGTTTTGGTATAAAGGGGCGAACTGCGTGTCGGAAGTGGCCCACTTTTACGTGCGATGGGAGGGATTCGCCCTTAAATATGATCTTCACACACCGTGACGTGCCGAGACGAAACGCGTTTGTGATGATGGTGTTTTCCGTAGCTGGCTTGATTAAGATTGACAGATCGGAGTCGACGATGGTCTCGTCAACATCACAAATTACGCCAGTACGGACTTGTTTGCCGAGCGGAATATAAGGGCGGACTTTCATCCCGCCAAGTTCCGTGACCTTGCGCAAGGAATCCAACGCAGCCGCGTGTTCTACGTGAATAGCTAGCACGTTCTTACGGGTGCTCACCCTGATGTCTTTGATTTCGTTTGGAACCAGCGCCTCTAGATGAGAAGACACGGCTTGCCTGTTGAGGCGTCTCAGGTTGTCAGTGGCGAGAACTGGCGAAAACAGGATGGTGAGCTCCTCGGTATCCCGCGAAGATCTCACGGTGGACTCACTCGAATTCGATGATGCGCTGAGAAATCTTCGCTTTGCTTTACGACTCCGCACCAGCTCGAAGGTGTCGTCGCAAGAATCTTCACTGCTGACATAGTACTGCATGGTGTCGTCGCTGTCAGTGTCGCTCTCGGTGCCGTTGCGCTTCCTGGAGGCTGCCGCCGCGGGCACTGCCGAGCCCGGCGGACGCGCGTGAGGCTCCATCTCCATCGCAGTTAAGGAGGAAATAGCAGTCCACTAGCAAAGTCTAAGAAATTCACAAAATGAGTAGAGCTGGAAGAGCCGGCGTTCTGCCTGAAAGACACTTCGTCGTCGTCCGCGTATCATGCGAATGTCATATATATATACGAGCAAAAATTATAAGGACTTAAGAATTCCGGTTTTACTCCTGTCCTCAAGAACGTCCTTAATGAAAGCGTTTGTCGACGTTCAGACGCTCTGTATATTGCACCTTCGATTGTGTAACGAAATTCCTGTGCAGCTAGAGAAAAAACTAACAAAACAAACGCTATAAATGCTCTCAACCCTAAAGGCTACACAGCCGCTGACCAGAAAATGCGGTGGAAAAACCTCAGTGCCCTAAACGATGCATGGGGCGTGGCTGCAGATATGTTTTCCTCTCCTACAAGAAAAAGTCAGTTAAAAAATTTCCTCGAAGCTGACCTATAAGGAACTGTACCCATTTCACGCGTTTTGCATATTACAGGTGTGCTACTGAATGTTAGAAATTCGTGGTACTGAGTGAGCCCAACGAGTACACGGCAACATCACCGTTGCACAAAGGAAGCAACGCTGCGCTGAAAGTGTCAATCGCGTCCTAATCTTCTCAGCTTCTACTGAAAAACCAGGAGCATGTTGCGAACGTTTTCGCAAGATGACCGTGCTACGGATGTCTTCAATCTGCCCACAAAGGCACTGCGTGCGATCATCTAATATGCTTGTACGGTCAATTTACACACTGGAACAAAAACAGTGAACGAAAATAATTTGTTACGAAAAATAACAAAGAGAAAAGCAACAACGGAAGCGTGCTCATGCGATGAGCCATTTCTCTCGCTTCCGCTGCGTCAGCACCAGTTCGCGAAAGCTGTTGCCAAACGTCGTTTCCTTCGCCCACCTCTGCCAGAGCAATATCATTTCGTAGCTTTTCGGGGAAGAATTACACAAAGAATTTGTCTTTGCATCTCGTATATTTTTGGTCTTCTTCCAAGTAATTTGAGCTTTCAAGGATGGTTTGTATGTAGAACTGCCGTGTTATATTCGCGGCTGAAAGAAGCTATTAATGGCACACTAGAGAAGCGGTGGTAGAGAAGATGTTTTTGAAGTCATTGTCGTTTATTGTAGTCCATTTGCACTCCTGGTTAAAGCCGTTATATTTCTTCTTCATTAAGTACGAGTTGCAGCACCTCTCAATGCTCTCACGTTGTTTTGGCATCTTTTGCATGACCTCTTCCCTTTTCATAATTAGGGCGCAAGATTGACCATAGTGCCACATGGGTGACTTACAGAGCCACGTGCGCTTATTAGAATTCCTCAGTGTTTAATATTTTAACTAAATGGTGTGAAAAACTCTCCTGTCTTTTATCGAAGCATTTAAGACTTCCGGTGTCCGTGTTCTTTGCCCATGTCTTTCTTTTAACGAAGAAAACAAATTGAGGAGGTAGTTGCTCCATCGCGTCCAATATATCCACCTTTCTTTCTCTTTCACCCTTACCCCGGTGTAGGGTAGCAAACCAGAAGCATCACTTCTACTTACCCCATTCTAGAGTAGCAAACCAGAAGCATCACTTCTAGTTAACCTCTGTGTCTTGTCTAGCTCATTTCTCTCTATTGAAATAATCAAATTTTAAGATTCCGTAGACTGGCAGGGAAAATTGCTCTCAATGACCCCTCATGATAACAAGGAAACTTAGACTAGTACAGATGGGTTAGAACGCATAAGACATGCATTAACTGACTCATGACCGACAGCTCACCACTATTCTTGAAAAGGGAAGCACACAGTCATTACATTCTACCGGTACTCTCCTGCGTTTGCCGAATGATCGCACCGACAAAGTTCGCTCTAGTAATTTGTGTAGCATGCTTCGTACTTCAGCAACTTTAGTTACTTCAGCATGGAATACGAACTAGCCCGGTCTCATACCTTGCTTCGTACTTGAGCAGTTCCTGGAGGGCATGCAGTGAATCCGGCTGAGGAATGGAACACGCAACCTCATCTTTAGTAGCGTGACATCGCATCCGATCAGTCGCCGTTGTGGCCATCCCCCCAATTTTTTTCGCCATGTTATGAACAATGACCGGGTGGCAATATGTGCCGCGATCAAAGGAAATTCGCTTGCTTATACGTGCGGATAAATGGCAGAAAGTTTGATGACGCGGCTTGCGGATAACGTTGGCATGTTCAGCAACGTTGTGGAGGGCTTGCAACAAATGACAGAAGACCTTGTCACACAAATTGTCAGAGTAAGGTCGAGGATCAATATGCAGAAGACAATGGTAATGTTCGAAGCTCAGCAAGAGAAGAAACACAGGCCTGCCAGTCCACGTCAAGAATCTTTGGAAGAGTGGGTTCATCTAGGCCTATTACAGGAAGGGGATCCTGATCATGGGAAAGAAGTTTAACGAGAAGAATAAAAATGAGTTGGAGCACATACGGCAGTCATAACCAAATCATTGCCGGCAGCTTACCGCTATGCTTGAAAAGAAAGAATGTACAATAATTTCATTCTGCCGGTACTAACATATGGGGCACAAACTTTGAGGTTAACAAAGAAGCTTGAGAACAATTTTATGACCGCACGATGAGCGATGGAAGCAAAAATGTTTGTTTTAACGTTGAGAGACAGGAAGACGATTGTGAGGATTAGAGAGCAAGTCGGAGTAGCCGATATCTTAGTTGACATTGAAGGGAGAAAATGAAGCTGGGCAGGCGATGTTACCGGTATGTAGGATAACCGGTAGTCTATTAGAGTTGTAGTCCGAAGCGAGGTAGCGAATGCTCTATCTCGACGTTGGCACGGGCAGCAGGCGCTGACGCACGCTGGTTATGACAGAATGCGGAGGAATGCCTGCCGCGGACGCGCATGATGACTTTACGTCGGATTACAAACAAACGTCCAGGTTGTGCGATGAGGTTAGGAAAGTTGCACGCAATGGTTGGAGTGAACTGACGTGAGGCAGGTGTAAATAGAGGTCTCTTTGAAAGGGGGCCTCCATCCTGCAGTCGACACCAAGTGAGCTAATGATGATAATGACGATGACGATTTCTCGTTCCATAGTGGCACTAAGTCAAAGTGGGCGGCGCGTGAAATGCTAACTTTTGCTTTTTAAGTCATCCCACAAAATTCTCCAATGAAATACGATTTGATAGCAGAGAAGGAGCAGGATGGGAATAGCAGATGGACGTGGAATTGCACTGACATGCCGGTAATCGGTACTGTCGCTCAACTCTGGTGGCGGGCTCAAGCCTTGGTCTATAGCTGGTCTCACCTTCAGGAGCACGTGTGGAACCAAATGTGCTGAATGTGAGATTGCGTGACTACACGTTCACAGTTTGCATTGACCTTTCTGGACTTGGTTTTTTGCTAAAGCCTTGGTCTGTGGCTGCTCTGGCCCTCAGGAGTGTGTTCTAGATAAGTGCGTTGAGCTCTGTACTTGGACGACACACCGCATGTCTGGTTTGAGGCACACGGGCATGAGCTCTCTACCTGGGATACCTTCGAGTAGAAGCTCTACGAACTTTTTGGAAGCCTGCCTTGCCACCAACCGGCTCCAAGAAAACAACTCGCTACACGGGAACAGTCGTCCACTGAGTGGTATGCCTTGTATGTGCGAGACGTGCTCGATCTTTGCCAGACATTAGACGAGAATATGACCGAGGCCGACAAAGTAGCCTGTGATTTGAAAGGAATCACCGCGACGCGTTCAAATTGTTGACCTAAATGAATGCATCTACCATCGGCGTCATTGTCAAGCAATGCCGCCGATTCAAGCCGGCCAGAAGCTTCACGTCGTTCTAAGGTTCTCTCGTCTCCCTAACACGGCTGTGACATCATCCTGTGCCGATCTTGACGCTGCGCCACCGTTTTGTGTGAAGGTGACGCGATTTCTTCTCCACGAGCTTGACGCCGCCAGTCCGTCTCCGTTCCATCCACGACCACTCGACAACGCCACCGACCAGTCAGCCCCAGCCACTTCCCTCATTCGCGCAGTCATCCGGCAAGAATTTGACAACTACTGTTTACCTGCTGTCTGCTCGTTTTCCCAACCTGAGGCCCGACTGATGCCGACAGCTGTACAGCGCAATGACCTCTATTCTCTTCGAAGATTGTGTAACCTTGCTTGGTGGAGAACTCCGAACGACAAACCAACCTGCTTGCGTTGTCCCAGAAGTGGCCATGTAGCCCGCCACCGCCGCACTCCCTGAACGTATTGGAGCTGCTTTCCTCCCTCTTCTCGAACCTAGAGGAATGGGTTAAGGGTGAGGTGCAAGCTTTGAAAGCCTTTAAGAAAGAGGTCTGCGCGACAGAAGATTGCCCAGCCGTCGATCCGCACCTTCTACATTTATAGGAAGCAAGACACTCATTGACAAAGAGATGGCGAAGACAACGGCTTAACCGCAAACTCAGGAAAAAAATAGAGGAGATAAACAAAAAGGCAGAATCCTACGCCATATCCTTGGCCAGACAGAACTACGCTCTGCGATGGTATTCAGGGGAAGCTAGGGGCGTCAAAGACTTGGAAGCTCCTGCGTGTCGTAATCAACCCCAGCAGCAGCAAGTCAGCCACTAAAGACATGCTCACGAAGATTGTACACACCATCCCGGGTACGGACAAAGAGTTGATGGAAAAGCTCAAGACCAGGCATCTGTGCACGGACCCAGTCGTGGAACAACCGGAGTATTCTGGGCTGCCGAATGCGAAGCTGGACATCCCACTCACGAAAGAGGAGATCAAAGCAGAAATAGCGGCCATGAGAAAAAATGCAGCTCCAGGTCCAGATCAAATAACAGCAAAGCTCTTATTTAACCTCAGCGATGACACCATCACCTCGCTGGTGGAATGCTTCACCGATCAGCATTGGGCTACAGGAACGCTACCAATATCCTGGAAGACGACCGAGGTTCGGTTCATTCCGAAGCCGAACAAACCCCTTAAATTGGATTATCTAAGATCGATATCGCTGACCTCGTGTTTGGGCAAGCTCATAGAGAGGGTCATCAACACGAGACTCAGTAGATACTTAGAAGCAAACAACCTCCTACCTAACACTCAATTCGGCTTTCGCCATCACCTATCGACCCAAGACGCCCTCTTGTATCTGTACAAGGATCTCCTTGAGACACCCCCCAAGTCACAGAGAAGGGCCATCCTGGCACTTGATTTGAAAGGAGCGTTTGATAACGTTCTGCATAAAAATATTCTTCAAAGCCTCGCTGACACCAACTGTGGCGCAAGAACCTACAACTATGTCAAAAACTTCTTATCAGCAAGGCAAGCCACTATAAACTTCGGTGGAATAAAATCAGATCCCATCACTCTAGGCTCGAGAGGAACTCCGCAAAGGGCGGTACTGTCCCCCCTTTTGTTCAATTTGGCTATGAAAGATCTCCCAGGCCTTCTCTCCGAAATCCCGGGTATCAAACAAACATTGTATGCGGAGGATATCACTGTCTGGTGCAACTCGGGGAGTGACGCCAAGATCGAGGAGCGTCTTCAAGCCGCAGCGGACACGGTGGACCAGTAGGCTAGGGAAAGAGGCCTCCAGTGTGCACCGGAAAAGTCCGAGCTGCTCATTCTGAAGAACCCGAGGACACCCCTGGCGCAGAACATCACGGTGTATATAGACAACCACTCAGTACCGAAACCCAAGGAGATTAAGATCCTAGGGCTGTATATCCTGCAGGGGCGACAGAACACCACCACTATGAAGAAGCTTACAACATCCACCGAGCCAATTCTCCGGATGATGCATTGTATCAGAAATAAGCCCCATGGCATGAAGGAAAGGGACGCCATCCGCTTAGTGCAGGCTTTCGTGATTTCTCGGACGGGACGGCATTCCTTAAACTCTCCAAGTCAGAAAGCGAAAAGTTGGAGACACTGATCCGGAAGGCCTACAAGACGGCACTGCAGCTACCAAACTCCACGCCAACGGCAACGCTCATGGCTCTAGGAGTACATAATACCTTCAAAGAGATGTGGGAGGCACAATGCCTCTCACAACTCAATAGGCTCGCACTCACAAAACGAATCTGCTCGAAAAGATCCATATTATTCTGCCCTATATGATAGACCAAAGGGAAGAGGTACCACGTGATGTGAGGAGACGCATCAACGTGTACCCCATTCCGCGGAACGTGCATCCCGCATATAACATCGAAAGGAGAAAAGCAAGAGGGGAAGCCCTTGCAGAAGAAATGGGACGAGCAACCTAACACCCTCTATGTGGACGCCGCAGGGCCAAAGAACGAAGTGATGACTATTGTGGTCTCAACGCCTTCAGGATCGGTGGTGAATTGCGCCTCGATGAAAAAATCCAACCCCACTCCCGCAGAGGAAGCAGCTATTGCATTAGCTATAGCATCTAACCCTAACGCCGATGTGCTCACGGACTCCCCGAACGCCTGTCGCAACTTCAATAATGGATTAATTCACAGGTCAGGGTTGTCATTGCTGACCAAGCATCCACCCAGCCAATCCTCAGTCATCTGGTTTCCCGGTCACCTGGAACTACCAGGAGGAAACGAAGCCGCTCACAGGCATGGCCGAGCTCTTCTATACCGGGCGTCTCCCCCTGATGACCGTGAAGGGTTCTGCGACCTAACTGCTTTAGTAGTGTATACTGACAATCTTGCACCATACAGAACAGCCAGGAAGGAGTAGCCAACACCGCATAAATCCCTCAATAAGTTGGAAGAGAACACACTTAGGAGACTACAAACTGATACATACCCAATACCAGGTAAGTTACACCAGTGGTACCCTACACTATACTCCCCGCAACCGCAATGCCCACACTGTGGAGAGGTAGCTAACCTCTACCGCATGATGTGGGCTTGCCAATTTAATCCCATAATTGACCCTATTCCAAATCCCTGAAAAGAGCAGTGGGAGGCTATTCTGTTCAGCGATGATCCTGACCGTCAGCACTGGCTGGTGGGGAGGGCCAGCGCAGCAGCAGTAACCAGTGGGCTACCGGACTAGGCGGCCCACCTACGAGTTCTACGAATATCCTGCAAATAAAGATGTTGTCAATCAATCAATCGGCCACATACCGATACTTGCCGCTGTTTGCCCCGCCATTGGCCTCCTACTGCTGATATCCTTGTTAAGGGCAATCGCTCGGCTCATTCGTCGTCACCTCAGTACCGTTGGTCTCCACCACCCCTGCTGTGGTGCTATTCGTCGGCGACTAACTCTGTGCTTTCCCGGAATAAAAACTAGGCCACGCGGCTCTTGGATGTAGTGCTGCATTATTTTCGTATTGTAAAGATCCTCCATTGACGCTCATCACGAACCAAAACCTACTTGAGGTACACGCCGGCGTTGTCCCTTTGAAGACGTTAATCGATCCTGGACCTCAGGTTTCCATAATGGGCACTCACCGTCGTCGTCGGCACAAGGTTCCCACGCCTTCTCCTACACTAGCCGTACGGCTCGCCGGTGCATCGATGGTCCTCGAAGCATCGCCAGCCGCCACGTTCCAGTCCTTTTTACTACGCTGACCGATTGTCCCCGTGACGTTATCCTTACACTAGACTTTCTTGCGACGCATTCTAATCTTATCGACTGATCCACCGGCATATCTTTGCCTCGAACTTCCTCTTCTTGCGCACATTCGGGTCGAAATCATCAACAACTTCAGTACTACCACCTTCGTCTGCCTGCCTCCTAAAGCCTTAACGTTCGTCGATTTGCTCTCACCATTTGCCGTGCCCGATCGCGATTACGTCGTCACGCCCATTCCTGATGTCCTTCTGGTGAGCAAACTCACGGCGCTCTGGCCGTTTGGCGGTCACTCCGTGTGAAGTATAGCTCCTTGCTGTGTCAGTCAAGTGTAAGAGAGCGTCTCTGAAAAAAGTCGAGACTGACACCAACGACACTCCAAGATTACCGAAGAAAGCTCAGAACCTTCGCTCAGCTCTCTCCCTACTTACGGCTTTCTGTTTTAGTTTCAAAAGCTCTTCAATGGCTTCCGCCCAGACGTCCCTGAAGTCTCGATGTAAAACAAAAAAAAAAGTAAGACAAGATGGCGGAACATTGACAGAGTAGCAAAAGCAGAAAGTAAGACGCTAGGACGTCAAAAGTAACAAGAGTAGTGCGCAAATTCCAATTTGTTCTGTTACGACGGTGCCGTGTCAACGAGGAGGGGTTGTAATGAAAGATTGCACTTCCCCAGGAATCAGTGGACTACTACGGATGCGGCACACTCAGTCTTTTTTGTCCCTAACGCCATCGCCGTCGCTCATTTGCAAGCGATGCTTTGGATTGTAGTTTTATCATGATTACTGTGTTATTAGACATCTTATTTGTCTTCGCTGTTGGATCACATTGGCGTTTTCTCGATAACAGGACACGTTGAAACATGCACGCACGCACACACACAGGCACAGGAGCACACACAATCGCTGTACAGTATTATGATTGTTGTTACTGCTATGACGTGAAGAAGGAGCAGACGTCACCATTGTTGGGTGGTGGCGTCTAACTTTTTTAAATATTAATTTTCGGGTTAGCGAAAAGTTTCGTCGCACAGGACCACGTGGTGTGTTATAAAGGACAGCACTTTGTACTAAAAACGCAGCGTAGCTCTCGAAATTGTAACAGAGAATGAAGTATTGAAACATGTGGACTATTTTATCATTGATTCGGTTGCGTCATGCCGCAGATATTGGATAAGTTGTAGACCCGCGAGGAAAATCTGAAAAGGGGAACTAGGCCGACCTTTCTTTTAATTGTCAACCTTTCTAGGCGAGTCTTGCCGTGTATTACTGACCGAGGCTGGTGTTGCTGCTGCCGCTTTTTGGCCGAAAAGATAATGGACCCGGGCGCGACTCACATAAAGAATCGGCTATCTGGCCTCTTCTTTACTACTCCAACAGACGTTATCCGTGGCCTGCTCTGCTCACTTCAGAATCATGCAAGAAAAGATCACACGGTATCTAAATTTCTTCAGTGCAGTGCCACAAACATACGCCCTGTAAAACAGGTATGCAGTGAAACAAATATGCTCAACTACCGTCAGAAAAACTTTTAGAATTTTAAGACTACCGTTTTGCATTGCCGTGTCAATTTCCCGGACACCCAGAATTTTGTTCGTTCTTGCAGCTATGTTTATATACATATAGGGGGAGGGTAAGTTTGGCACTCATTTTACAAATAATTAAAGTGGCAGGATTATACCGACAGTTAAGATAAGCTGATATCACGAGGTTGTGCCGTTTGTACCCGCTAGCACTGTTTCTTTTTTCTTATAAGAAATTGGTTGTTTTGTTTTTTGCTACTAATTTTCTCCCCTTGTCGCACAGCTTAATATCCTCGTACAAGCTCGGCGTAAAGTTATATTACTGGAAATTGTCGATTATGATGAAAGCCAAGGTACTGCAACCACTATATTTCAACGCTACACCATTGCGTGCTTCGTCAGAGGTCAGAGCGCGTAGCCCATCCCGGTAACAACGGCTGCTGCCCCTAGCAGCAATCGTTCAGCCAGCACGATATTTCGGTAAATAGGGAACAAATACTTGCCTTGCAAAGACTTGCTTTGCTTCCCTGGTTGACATGACTCGCTCAGAACAGATCTGTCGGCCGTCAGCGGTGGGGATGACGCAAGGAAGGGAATCGAGTGAAAGTATTCCTTACTTTAAAACGATCCCCGACTCTTATACCCAATTTTCCAACTACATATTGGTTACTAGGCATTCCATTTTAAATCGGGGTAGCCGCGCATTTACGTGTGAACGTAAGAAGTTAAAAAAGAAAAGTGCAGCCTGTGGGGACTTACCTTGTCCCCTTATCATAGTCCTGAATAAAGTAGGGAAGCACTGTATTTAACGCCGCTTTCCCGGCATTTAGCGGGTCACTCACAGCATGCGCGTATCAGCGAAACGCGGCAATACTGACCGATAAATAGGTAGGGCAATTTGGTAAATAAACAAATTGTACGCAAGGTAGATGACCGTGTCACTTTATCCGTCGTGTTTCTTTTTCACTAGGGAAGTTGTTACATGTAATGTTTTATCCTAGTAGTTCAGCGGGACGAATGAATTCCACATTAAAACAAAAGCCATTTGGTGTTAGTGGGACATAATCGTCCCGCTTAAAAGTAAGTGGCTTTTCGTATATATGTGAAATGAGTTAGAAACTACTCGTAAGCACCTCATTTACTCGTACAAAACGAAATAATTTCAAGAATTTTGCACCACGAAAGAAGCAGTCAGAAATAATTTCGCATTGAAACCCTACAGGATCAGCGGCACAACCATTTAGTGTCGTTAGGCAAATACATCACACTGACGCTAACTAAACGACTTGGTGCAGAGAAGTGAAACAAGGTTGTCCGCTATTTTTAAGGACCTCGTTTACTATTATTAAGCATAACATTTCAAGTCTTTGAAAAATATACGCCGTCCTTAAAAGCGCTAACACCACAACATGAGGTGTCAGCTACAACGCTGCTATCACCGAGCACTGTCTCTCCGCTATTCCGCGAACAATATGGCGCATAGGCCTGTTTCTCCCTAACTACACTCAACTACGTTGGCGGAGAAGAGATCCCACCCTATTGCAGCGTTGCCAATATACCTTCAGGAAACTAGATTCAGCTAAAGAAAAAACAAGTACAGCGGTACAAAGGTAAATGACGTCAAATAATACGCCGACAGCACCCGCAGACGTCGAAACAGAAGAGATTAGAGGATAAGCAGACTACATATAACACAGAAGGCGACAGAAGACGTCAGCTTATACGGAGACGACGTATATTAGAACAGACGATAGGAAGGAAGCAGACGTGATGCTCATTCCCACCCATCTATATTCATACCTTCGAGACAACGGTCGGTTCCTCTTGCGAAGGCAATAACTGTGTGGGCATGTGAAGATTCGGCGATGTTCCTACAGGAGCAGTAGCCTCATTAATACCGACAATAGAAGTACCAGCATAGGACGCAGACAAGAACAAAGTGTGGAGCCAAGAACGAACCACTGGAGACAAGGTTCGGCGATGGTGAGACACCTCTTTAGAGGGGATGTGGCCTCCAGGTGGTGATCAATTTCACTTGCGAGCACACAATGGTTACGTGGTATACGCATTAGCGAGGCCTTGTTTCTCGGTACCTCTTTGCTTTGTCTCCCTCAAGAATTTATTGATTGGTTGGTTTATTGTTTATGAATTGGAAAACACTGGCCGCGAGCATAGTATGTCGCTGGCTTCTCCAGAAAGTCAGATTTTTGTGTGATCCAGTGATGTTATGGTACGAAAAATGCATCCTTTGGATCTATTTAACAACTCGCTTCTAAACACAGGGTAACCAAGGGTAAAAAGAAAGTGTCAAAGCTAAAATGTATAAGGTTCCACATAGCCTCAAATTGACACCGTAAAAGTTATTTTAGCGTTTAGCTTACATTTACAGAACGTTGGGAAATAATAACTTGAGACACGAAAAGAAAGCAGTTCTTCCGATGTTGACGTCACTTACACGACAGAGAAGGTTGCATGTTTTTTCTTCTGTTGGTTGAGTTGCCGTAGAGCTAAGGTTCTTGGTTGATATAAATAGATTTATGGGTGCTTGTATTCGTGGTAGCACCTCTATCAATATCGAGCATACGGAAGTAAACGGCAATACATTTGCATCTAGGTGCTGATTCATACATTTGTTTACCTGTCATTCGTAACAAAGAATAATTCTGGAGGCAGAACCACGATCTGATTTGGAGGCCGGCTGTAGTTTAAATATACGAGAGTGTTTGCATTTCGCCTCCATTGAAATGTCGCCTTCGCAGCCGGAAGTCAACCCGCGACTTCAAACTCAACAGCGCAACGCTGTGCCCAATGGGCTTTCAAAGGGTCTATCTGCCATCTCTGTACCCTCAAATTATCTATCGCGAGAGACGGAAAGTGTCAACATGATTCTGTGGTTCTAGAGTTTACTCAAACTGATTTACGCGCCAGCTCTCGTACATTTTCAGCAAATCTTGACATGATGCGAATCACGTCGGATGACGGATGGATGGATGTTATGAGCGTCCCCTTTGGAACGGGGTGGTGGGTTGCGCCACCAAGCTCTCGTCTCCACGTCATCGCTCTTCCCCCTGGCGGCCGCGTCTAGAACCAACAGATCCAGGTGCATATTTCAAGCGAAACGGGTCCTTCTGTTTACGGTATGCGCCGAAAAATTGCTGTGCTGTTCTCGAAGCATCATGATGCCAACGCGCGCATGCCCTGACGACAAAAAAAAAAAAAAGGATGTTAAAAGGCTTTCTTTTTCTGTGTACCACTATGATATGTAATTACTGTGAAAAGAAAGCAATGTGTCATTTCGTCTTATTCCGATAATAAATCCTGTGTTCTTATTGGTAGTACACTTTGTTCCGCCGAGCCCCTGTGCATGGTTATTCTAACCAATATGGCATGAGGCAGCGTATTATTACACACCAGAAAGAACCTGTTCCTGAAAAAGTACGATTGGCTGGCGCCCCTATGATTCGCTGACGATTGTGATCAACGATTGGCAACTGATGTATAAAACAATGTCATCCTAAAGCAATTGATATGAAGCTATTGGTAAAAAGTGACACGCAGGAAAGGAAATAAAGGAAAAAGCAATGTCTTTCCACTTCATCGCCGGAGACGCCATGCATTACATGAAATAGCAGATTGATATACATAGCCTACTGTGATCATATGACGTGCTCATATGGTCACATGCTCATATGATCGCGAGCTCACGTGCTCGTGGTCAAGTTACTTGATCACGAGCTCCTGATGTGAGATCGTAGTGACGTCACCAAGTCGGCTATGGCCGACTTGCTACAGCACATGGTGGTGAAGCAAGTCGCGCTCTACCACAATTTGGCGGTGGAGCAAGACGTTGCGTAAACCATTGCGTCTTAGTGCACATTACTGGAAAATAGACGTCTGCCTTTTTACTTGCTTTAAATGTTGAAGCGCTCGAGCACTCTTGAATTCTACAAGGTGTGTGCTTCGAACAAAACAACCTTTTGACACCCTAAAATAACGAAAGGGTGCATCATGGGTGTACAGTTAAGAAATACATCTAGTTTCAACACTTCTAGAGAATGAAAGGGTTCAAAATGCTGTTTCCATGTCCAATCAACTGACCAGGGTTCGATTTAAGAAAGATTACTTCATTAAACCATTGCTTACTCTTGCAGCACAAGCTAGCAGATAGCATAGAAGCTACATGCTCTGCTAAGTAGCCATATAGTTTGATAGATGACATAGTTTTAGACTAATACGAATAATTAGGATTGGGTAGTACACGTAATGCGTAGAGGATACAACCAATTCATTAATAGTTTAACAAAAGAGACCTCAGGCAAAACGCAACGTGGTTAAGCACGGCAGATATCTAGATAGTCTAATGTAACCAGGAAATTCGCAAGGCATATTCTGAGGCCGACTGGCGCGAGATTAGTAAATGGACATTGCTGGGACAGAGTCTCACTTGCAGTCAACATAAAATGCGCTGACGATTACGATGCACACTTCGCTGTTGCACTGAAGCTTTTACGTCACTGCCACTGGGCTGCAGAAGATGCTGGCGAAACACAATTTGATGTTAAAGCACCTGTTCTTCACCAGTAATGCGGGAGAATTATCGTTGGTGAATGACTGCTATTTTGGAATGTCCCTCCGAAACGCGTTCACCCCTTCACCGGCAGCGTGCGCGAATGGGCGAACGATCTTAAGCCAGACATTCCGCAGTGGCGGTCATCTGACTAAGCAAGTTATAGAAAACGTCAAAAAAAATTTTTTTACAAGAGTGCCTCTACGAGCACTGTGTTTGTGGCAGGAACTGGTTCTATATTTCATTATTGTGACCTACACGCTAGTCACGGGCACACAATCACACGTTCTTTCTTTTTTATGGGGTTTTACGTGCCAAAACCACTTTCTGATTATGAGGTACGCAGTAGCGGAGGACTCCGGAAATTTCGACCACCTGGGGATCTTTAACGTGCACCGAAATCTCAGTACAACGGGTGCTTTCGCATTTCGCCCCAATCGAAATGCGGCCGCCGTGACCGGGATTCGATCCCGCGACCTCGGGCTCAGCAGCCCAACGCCAATCACACGTTCCGGAAAGCCCACTGTGTCACAAAAAATAAAAATTAAACGCACGCCACTCGCATTCATGCTATCGACGGCAGCATCCTTCGAGTGTATATGGCGCAGTAGAGGGGGCAAAGCGAACCAGTATACAAATATCTTGCAGCCAATTTTTGTGAGGCTTTAATTTTTAAATAAATTTCTCTACGTGGTTCTCAGCAGAGTAGGCCCTAAAAGTTTTCTCTCACGTCTGGAAAACATGCAGACCATTTATTTGACTCTTAAAGTTGTCGCATGTTGCATTGCACTTATGTTTACTCGTTGATTTCTTTTCTTTATTTTAGCCTCTGCGTCTATACATTTAGCAGGTTTTACCCCTGATTTTCACACAGGATATTCAGCCTGCTTATGCACTGGCTAACCCCCCAGTCTTCCCCAAGTTTTCTCTCTCTCTCTCTCTCTCTTGCACACATTATGGATACCCAGCGGGCTGGAATTCGTGATTTAGTGCAGTAGTTGATGTTGCGGTAGAGTTCAAAAAGCTTTGACACATGTCGGAGGAGGGCGCCTCAGTCAGATGCAACTTACCTCCTTTCCCGAGTCTATAGATCCCACGTGCTAAACGCATGTGCACCATGAACTATGAGACAGCACTCCTTCCTGAAGTCGCCTCAAGCAAAACTATGTGCAAGACATCAACAGTCTGAACACCAAGGGTTCTATTTGTCGTTACAACACTATGCTTCGCTGGTGGCGAGCCCACAGGCGACATAGCGGGCAACGTTCAGGCTGACGACGCTGGTGAAGTATGGTGTGGTATGGTAAAACTTTATTGAAGTCCTGCAGATCGTGAGTCTTCACGAAGCGGGCCGCCCCCACGCGGGAACCGGGAGGCCGCACCTCTCGTGGCCACAGGGTAATTCACCAGTGCAGGTAATGCTAGCTCTCCTGTCAAAGAAACGTGTCACTTCTCGAGCACTCTACCACGTTAGGCTCTCAGCGTCCAATTTGAAGTTATGCAGAGCGACAGTAAGGCTACCAGTCGTAATATCGATACCCCAAAGTCCTACTTTGACATTCAGAGTGGCTATACAAGATGTGGCCGTATACGAGTTAACACCCCGTTCTGTTAAAGGTGACCTACACGGACTACTTACGCAAAGAGCAATTGGTGCATTCGTCGCCGAGCGCTATGCGCATGGTTTTACGTTGAGCTGCCCTATATTTTATGCTTTTGCAAGCGATGCTCCACGGTATGCTGGGACCTCGCCACAGCGCTGATACTGCTTTGGGCGCTACGAAGACGCTCTTGTGGTTTCTTGCAAACACTTTCCTCGGCCAGATACCTTGGTTACTTATTACTGTGCGGGCTTGGGCATCTTCTCTGTGTGTGAAAGATGAATGGGTGAGGAATTTCATATGGAAGCCTCGTGATATGGAGTGCCCGGCTAGGTGCAAGGGCAGGAAAACATTTCCACGATCTATCAAACAGCGTATTTCTTACACTTTTCACGCATTTCTTTCGTCTATTTCTTAAGGTTTCTTCGTCTCATTTCGCTTTTTTTTTATTCCAGGAAATAACAAAAAAAGACAAGTTGGCGCTGTGCTGCGATATGATTGGGCAATTACCGAATCCCTCCAATGCCCCTCAACAAGCCATTTCTACTGCAAGCTTTCTAGTGATTGGACTGTTTTTTTATTCAGTCACTGAGTAATTGTAATTACTCTCTTACGCTTTTATTTGTGCTAACTAAACTAAGGGAATATTCGCAAATGTTTCGACATACTGAGTACGTAAACCTGCAATGCATGTTGAAAGACAATAGCATTTTTTCCAGCACAAATTTTACGCTACAGTAAATGCAGTCACTGTTTGTGCTTTATCGCATGAGTCAAAGAAATCTAAATCATAAACTGTGGGCTTTATCGCTATCGTAAACATTTCCTTCCGGAATCCAACTACGAGAAGTATTCGTTCGCATTTTTATAATCGTTGTCAACTATGCACGGTTGTGATAGGCTGCTTACTCTGGTGTCACTGTTCGTATCGTTCACAATTAAAGATTGCAAGAATTTGCCAGTGCGAGTCGCTCAATGTATCTCTCCTAAGGTTTTTTTATCTGCTGGGCCTCAGACTCGTGTATGCCTTTGCAAGGCGCAAAAGGATAATATAAAAATTAATGGTTGCATGTTTTGCGATGTCCGAGATGTATGACAAAGCATTCTGAAGCTCCTCCAGAGCAATCAGGCTATAGAACTGCAGGCTCATCGAAAAAAAAAGAAAAAGCACAGAGCCATTCATGCATCATTCCGAAAATACAGTCACTAAATTATCCCCTTTATGTATTTTGAGGAACTGCCGTTCTGTCATAAAGGCATTTTTTTACCACCTTGTCCAGCGTAATAGCGTCCACTGTAATATAACAAACGCCTCCGCAGTTGCACGGAAACCATTCAATTGCTTCTTCGCATAAGCAATTGTTTTGTTTAGGTGCAGTACAATGTCCTTGTTACTTCGATTAGATTGTAAGGTATACCCTTACTTTCTACACCGGCCTTTAGATGCTTCTTCCCATACCTATAGCGGAAGCTTGCTGCGGCTCTGTGGGTTTCGTCGTTTCGAAAGTATTGTGTGGTAGTCTGTTTTCTGCATCCTTTATAACCACGCATTTTAATTAAATACTAAATAATGTGACGACCGCGTTAATACTCGTCGACATCCAAGGCTAGAAACGCGCATGACTTGACATATAAAATTAAATACATTTATCACTTTTTGAAAGTCTGAATATTGGCGTATGCATAAAATTACGTTGCTTCTTTCTTTTCTCGGACACTTCATCATCATCATCATCATCATCATCATCATCATCGTCTTATTTTGCGTCCACTGCAGGAGGAAGGCCTCTCCCTGCGATGTCCAATTACCCCTGTCCTGCACTAACCGACTCCAACTAGCATCCGCGAATTTCCTTATTGCATCACCCCACCTAGTCTTCTACCGTGCTCGACATACTATACGTTCATCTGATAACAGAATAAAAGGGCTTTCAAATTGCGAGATGCTTACAAAACGCACCTAGGCATAGTCTTCTTTGACGTCAATTCCACCACCAGATTCACTCCTGTCGTCACGGTAATCACAGGAATCCAGGTGTAAAGCACGCAGGGAACACACTATTATCAATATCTTCTCCGTTTCCTTCTTGTGGCGTTATTTTCCTAAATTATTTTTTTTTTTGCACGTTCGTCTGGTAGCGAAGGGGCGCTTACTTTTCACTCTCCGTTCAATAGTGGCGCTGCGATTCCGAAACTTCCCGTGAATAAACGTTTCTTTTTTTTTCTTATCCAGCCTACGCGCTTACAAAAACAGCCACACCACGCATCATCTCGACGTTCGCATTTCTGCCCTTTCACTAAGATTGTCACGCCTGCCGCATCCGCAGCTTTCATCGAGCAGCACAAATAGAACGGAGCAACGGCAACAGAGCCCAACATTGCATTGCACAATCTTCGTCGCCGTACACGCCGTTCTCTCCTTCGTCTTTTCTTTTTGTTGCACATTTTATTTTCATTCTTGGCATTTGATTCCTTCCTTTTTTGTATTGTTTCGGAAAGACGACCGGCATGTTTTCAATCCAACGCACCACATTGCAGTGTATGTATTTAGGCTGGAGCAGGACCGCGTTGGCAGCGCTGTGTTTACCCGCGGAAGTCAACTCGTAGAAATGAAATATGTTTTGAAAAAATTCCAAGCCGTACACGGCGTTTTGGAAAAAAATTTCAGTTGATCTTCGTTGGGCCCACACCCAGATGAGTTTCGTTCTAACGGAACACGACGTCTCGTAGAAGGGAGGAGAAGGGTAAAAGAGAAATATGAATTATAAATGTAACGAAAAATCTTTTCTACCTTCTTTCTTTTATCAGTTGTTTTATTGCTGTCACCGCGTTCCGGACAGATCTTCCAATATGCGATTAGGTGGTTTCATGAGAATACCTTAAACATAGGTGTACGACGTGAGATAGAGGTAATTAGTGTTCGCTGGGATAGGTATTGTTCCTTAACTGAACATATGACAGGCAGAAATTTTGATGTCACCATATATGTTTATTTATTTTATATGAAGGTAGTAGGCACAACGATTACAGAGGCGAATTGTATTTATTTTATTCTTATTTCAACTAAGAAGACAAGCTCCATGATCATGTTTGTGAATGCTGCAACAAAAAAGAAAGGCCTTAATTACCTGAAGAATTTAACGCAGTTAATAAATGCCGGCGAGCACTGAGGTCTGCCTCAGATGATGACTTAAAATCTACTGCATTTGGATCTACCGAACTTGCCATAAGTGAGAAACGCTATGTCGCATCGCGCAAACTATGATGCGGTAGGTTCTGTTAAACATTACAACAGCCGAAGCTCTAAAGCCCCATTGACATGAGCGCTTTACCACATGTAAGGTTCCTCGGTGCGTTCGTGTTTGTTTTGCCTGAGGTTACGAATGGATAGCAAATAGCGATAACAGAACTGGTAGCTAGGCTTAGCTTTCGAAAGCAGTATTGTCCTTTCTTATCAAGTTGTGCTCTATATTCGCGCGGTTAAAAGGATAGCACTTTGTTGACACTAGGCTGATGACAGCTCAGAAAAAAAGAACACGGTGTGACACGAAGGAATTTAGTAGCCGTTTCAATTTAGTGGAGGTCAACGACACTCTCTTCTGTGATCCCTGCTACTTAGCGTCTTCTCTTAGAGTAGCAATTCATAGACAGATTTCTCGAAATCACCTTCGAAAGTGAGATGAAAACAAAGTTGAGAAAACGCTGAACATAGAGACCAACATGGTACAAGGAGCACATAAAATAAAGAACACGCATATCAACCGCAATGTTGTAATCCAAATTAGCGTGAGCAGTGTCATAATTAACGAGTTAGCAGCAGTAGCGCATGACACGAGCACTACCTCGTCGCCTGCAGCTGTTAGCTTTCGCGTGCCCCAAGGACGAATGTGATGTGTGATGCATCTCAAGGCAAGAGTGCTGATGACAGGCGTCTGCGTAGAGAAGTATGACCCACATCTAAATGTATTTGGGGCTTCGTACCCCTCCTTCGAAAGTGGCACATTCGTTCTGTGAGATTGGCATGGAACAGGCGCGTGCCCTGGGGCACACAGACAGTTGCATATACAAAGTGCCGAAGTTGCTTAATGGACGCAGACAGCGGCACATGCCATGTTAGGCAAGTTGTCTACTTAGCCATACAGTAGGAGCCAACAGCAATTTGTACATTGGGCTCAGTGGCCCAGGTTGTGTACTCGGCAAGAGAGCATCCAGGACATGCAATTACCCTGCCCCAATGCTGCGTAGCCAACAAGGCTCAGTCCTGGTTAACCTCCCTGCCTTTCATTTCTCTTGTCGTGTAAATATATATATATATATATATATATATATATATATATATATATATATATATATATATATAATTGTGAGGAAATGACAATGAAAGCAAAACCCAGGGGAACAGACAAACAAAGTTCCGCTTTAAAAGTTGCAAGTTCCAATTTGTAAGTTAGATTATGGGGTTTTACGTGCCAAAACCACTTTCTGATTATGAGGCACGCCGTAGTGGAGGACTCCGGAAATTTCGACTATCTGGAGTTCTTTAACGTGCACCTACATCTAAGTACAGTGGTGTTTTCGCATTCCGCTCCCATCGAAATGCAGCCGTCGTGGCCGAGATTCGATCCCGCAACCTTGTGCTCAGCAGCCTAACACCATAGCCACTGAGCAACCACGGCGGGTAATTTGTGAGTTCCCGTGCAGTGTCGACAGGGGGCGGTGTTGTGAAATGCTGCCCTTCAGGAAAGCGGGTCGCGTGACACATCTGGAGTCACTGCATGAGCTTCGTAGCCCTGCTCTTATTCTCCACCGTGGTAGATGTTCACCGGAGACCTGCAAGTTCTAAACGAGGCACCATTTCTCGTTATCGTTGTTGTTTTGTCACTTTTTATCTCCATTTCTTATACAACTGCTTATCCGCACAGGACGGCTGCATCTTATATTCTCAAGAAACGATAAACTCTGCCTAGCGTGTTCCGAGAGCTACTGCTTTGCCAAAAATGTCCAGATTCGGAAAAAAAAAACGTCTTCAAATCTGGTACTTTAAAATACGCACTGAGGTTAAGGTTTTTGGCAAGAAATCGAAGGGAAATGAAAATTGGGAAGATATTTCACCGCTAATAAATTTTTTTCCCCACCGAATGAAAGTACGGACTTCAATGAAATATGCTGCCACTCTGGCATGTCATAAACGTTCTTCTCGCGGAAGTTGCCTGCGGCACAGCTGTTTGTTTAAGTAAAAGCATGCAGACCTTCTTCCTGAGAAAGTTCTAACAGTAGCTTAGGGTAGTTATGCTCTATGAATGGACGAGTATAATTGTTTGCTTGATCCCCTAATAGTTTGGCAGTTTCTTGCGTTCTTTCTGCCCCGCTCCATGGCCGAGCCGCAGCAGCCTTGCTGTTTAGCGTGCAACTAATGTTGGGACGGGCTACCCTCGTCTTTCTGCCATGTTCTCGAGATCGTGAGAGAAAAAAGAGAAGACCCGCCGTGGTTTACTTAGTGGCTATGGAGTTGGGCTGCTAAACGCGAGGTCACGGGATCGAATCCCGGTGGCGGCACATTTCGATGGGGGCGAAATGCGAAAACATCCGTGTACTTAGATTTAGATGCACCTTAAAGAACCCCAGGTGATCCAGATTTCCGGAGTCCCCACTATGACATGCCTCATAATCAACTTGTGGTTTCTGCTCGTAAAACCCATAATTTAATTATTTTTGAGTAGCAGAGAGATACTCCTTGGATACTTTAACCGCATGTGGGGATGTTTGTTCTTGTCGAAACAAAACAATGACCATAAAAAAGCAGTATGTCTGGCATTTAAAACTACCAGAAAATTCTATTTCACACCTTCGTGTTGTCTCAAACCGCGTCTCCTTTTCTTGTGTCTTTCATTTACAATGGCTCCGTCAGTTAAGCCGTGCTTCTGGGTATTCCCGTGTTCAGCCATTGTAGAGGCCTGCCGGAGCTCTATACACTTAATCTCACTAAGTATGTTCATAGTAGCGAAAGCTGTGGGTCGCGTTAGCCGAACCAAGTAAATGAAAACCGGAACAAGGGCCTCTCTTGTCCGCAACTAATAACTCTCTGCCGGACGATGACTGACGATAAAAAGAAAGAAAGCTTCACTTAATTAGTACAGAACACGGCGCGCACTCCTCCCATCTGTAAAACAAGCCGTCTGCTTTCGCTTTTGCTTGGCCTCTACACAAGCCCTAGCTTTCGTTTCACTGCACACACACAGTTGGCGAAAGGGGGTAGAAGCCGTTCCTTTTGTGCTGACTGCGCCCCGCCACCTTCTATCTCTTTTTTTTCTTTTCTTCTGTTGGCGTCCGAGGTTGTTTTCATCCTACAATGCTTCACTTCTGCCTTTCCTCCCGGCCAACAATCGCCGCTGCGTGTTTTCATCGCAAACATGGCCGGCAATGCACACCAGGCGTCCCTTCGTCCTGCGCCTCTAGGACAGAGCAAACATCCCTCAATTTTGAATCCTCCTGCGTAACACATCCATGGTCTGGCTTTCTCATTCTGTTCTCCTGGTTCTTTCTTTGACGTGCAAACAATCTCTCGCAGCTCGTCGCGCCAGGCAGACAAAACGGCCTTCGTTCGCGGCCGCCGCTTTACCCCACTCGTTAGTGCTCCGAGATGGAGGCCATTGCGACCTGAGCGGTCGGTGATCGCAGTCCCGCTGGAACAGCAATCGCCCCTATCTGCCTTTGTTTTTTAGCGTTTTCGTGTCTATGTACTTGTGTTTTTTTTTTCTCCAATGTGTTTGTGTGTGTTGTGTAAATGCGTGTATGCCTGCGTGCGTGTGTGTGTTGCGTGCGTACGCGTGAGTGTTCTGTGCAAGTAACTTTGAGAAAAAACAAAGATGAACACCTTTTGGAAATGCGCGCTAATGCGAGTTTCTGCTCGGCCGAATCGTTAGCACATGGCGATATAATAGGTGCTGTGATGAAACAGAAGGTAACAAGTAAACAGGCCGTGATTGCATTAAGGCCAACTAAGGAGAAATGTGCTCATTTGTGCTAGCGAAATGAGCAATAAAGAAATGGCCACAAGAAGCCAAAACAGCCGGCAGGGCAAAATACACTTTTTGTAAATCACGCTAATGCAAGTTCTTGCTTGGGCAAATTGTTCATTTGTGATAACATAAGGGGTGTTGTGATCAAATTGAAGGTAGAAAATGCGCCGTTCCGCCTGAAAGGCAAAGCAGCGATTGCGATGGAAAATTTGTAGATAGCCGTACGAAGTACGGATTGCAGTTTAATGGGCCGTATAAACTTTATACATTCGGTTACTAACTTAATTACCAAAGATAGAATGTGTAAGCGTGACTCAACGAGGACGTAGAGACAAACACATAGAGACAGCGCTGTCTTTGTGTGTCTGTTTCTAAATACGTCCTTGTTCCGACACGCTTGCACATTCTACCTTGGATTCAAACCAACTAGCCCGTCAACGTGTTTTGACTGAATTAAACAGCATGGTGTCACGAGCGCGCAGGAAAAGATGAACACATCTCGCTCGATGACAGCGGAAACTCTGTGAAGACGCTTGAGTCAGGAATGAAAGCCGCAGCCGCGAGCCATTAAACATCTGTGCATCTGTCATTTCAGCGGGAATGAAACGTCGAAAGCACCGCGCATACAAAGCTACCGGCACTGCGCATACTCCGCAAACATCGCAGATCGCTTTGAAGACACACGAGCGCCGACAACGCGTCCCTACGGCGTCCGCCAAAGACGTCTACTGCGGCTTCCGCCATTGGTGTGGCGAACGCCGTAGTAGACACCGCGGTTGTCTCCACTTTGTACGGAGTGGTGGGCGAGGAGAGCATCGAGGCAACGTAGCAGCCGCCGGAGAAGAGCGCCCCTCCTCCTGCGCCTCACAGGAGAGGGTACGCATCCGGGCGGGGTTCCTCGCTCGCGCACGCGAGATTGTACCGATTTCGCCGGCTCACCCTCACATGATTTCACTTATACGGAACCTCACGGAGAATCCATCCATAGAAATGCTTCTCAAGTTTGTCATACAGAGACCGTCTTGAGTTCGACATCCTGTCCGGGTCTTGCCAATCAGCGTCCTTCTTGAGTTTGATCAAGACTCCGCAGCAAGTGTATTAAATATCTGCAGTTCGATCCTGTGGACTCGCTTCTACTTGATTCCAACAGCATTGTCGGAGCTGACGTGGGCGCTGCGAAACTAAACTTGCTGCGAAGCTCAAGGCGAATATAGAGGGTGTCCCAGCTAACTTTAGTCAGAGTTTAAAGATATGCGAACGCCACGTAGCTGGACAGAACAAAGGTAGTGTTGATTGGCGTCACTTGGATATGCTCAAATTATATAGCTTTTTTCATTATGCTTTGTTCGATGATTGGTCTTAATAATGAATCAACTTCTCAAATATTGTAACTAGATGACAAGCGTCAGTGAGAAAATTGTGGAGTGACATGAAAAGCTCTCGATACGGCTTTCTGTTCCTGTATACGTGCTCCATAAATTTATTCTGTGCTTGAAAGAAGCCCGGGAATAACCAACAAAGTGCCTGGAGCGTCCAGTCATTCCATGTATATATATATACACATCTTTCTCATTTCTAGTTTTCCTTATGCCGTAACGCAGACCTCCCTGAAATAAAAAAGTGCTCTTTAGGAACGTTTCCTCAAAAACTTTCATTCATTCATTCGATATATTATTTTGAACGTTTCAAAAAGTGACACCACCATCGCATTCATAAAACGGCGCACAACCGATCACAGCAAATTCAATGATATCTCTTGGTTGCCAAATTCACGATTTCTGCTTAAATTGCTATGCATTTGATTTTTAACTTCCACTTTTTATGTGCCGTTATATCTAAATGCGCATCTCACGACTGAAACTAGTGTAGGCGCCAAAAATCTTGCACATTGTAAGTCCATACGATTCTACGCGTGTTCGCATCGGGTTGTTACCCGTTTATGGAATCGCAAGAAGCAAACTTCGCTCGTTATTATGTTGATGCTTTTAACGTAAGACTCAGGATAACAAATGTCAAAAATTTTTAATGAATAATAACCAGAAGTGCAATCAGTATGGTGATTTGGATTAATCATCAGGATATAATCACTGTTCACTGGTTCACTCTGGTACTCATCATTATGATGAGTTTCATCGCTTTCATCGCTTGTGACTAAATTATGTAAGTGTTATTGCGTAATAGGCATGTTATCCTTATTTGTAGCCTACTAACCTGTAATATAAGCTAGAGAAACTCTGAGAATTTTCTGCTAGGGTGTAAGCATTGTTTGTGTCGACTGTGACTTTGTTTTTGCTCAGTTTTACTTGCTTTTCCAAGCTTATGCGCGTCTACCCATGGCTTTGCGGTGGCAAAGAATGCTTAGGATTTAGTGGAGAAGTGTCAGATTATCTCGCCGCATCCGACGCCTTTAATGAAATAGTACCAATTGAGCCGGAATGCCGGGCCCGATTGCATCTCCACGGAGCCGAGCGATCGCAAGTGAACACCAGCTCTCGCAGTGGTGCGTGGGAATTTGCGTGAGGGGAGAGTGCATCGCCGTGATGACATGTCACCCTCGTTGTGCGCTCCTCGATGAAGCAAAGCGATCGAAAGCGGACACCAGCTGCTGCAGTAGCGCGTGAGGCGTTTTGTGAGGGGAGGTTGCATCGCCGGGATGGCATGTCATCCTCGCTGTCGCGCTCGCATGGCCTGTAATATCCGTGCGTCCATTGTCCACGCAAGCTCTCGCCTGCGTTATCACTGCGCCTCGGTAAGGCCTACTGAAAACACTCCAAGCCTCTGAACGCGCTCCCTTACGCGTGAGGTGTTTGTAAATGGAAGGACGCTCAGCAGCATTCAATTCGACATTGGACAACCGCAAAATCTCAGGTTGGTCCACCCCCAAATTTCCAGTTGGCCCAGCCGTACATGTCGGTTGTGTGAACTCCAAATTTCAAAGGCGCCTAAACACAAATGTAAGTTGGCCCACTGACAAATTTAATTTGGGCCACCCCCAGCCCCGAACTTCAAGTTGAACCACCCCTCAATTCAAGTTGGCCCACATGAAATTTCAAGTTGGCCCAACTCCCAATTTTCAGCTGGCTCACTCCTATTATAAGCTTCCCCATGCATTTTCTAAGGGGGCCTCTGTATCTCTATGGGTAACCTGTTAATTAATGAGGCTTATATGCGTCACTTGTACATGCACGTATTACTGGTTGTGACTGGACGCACGGTCAACTGAGGAGCTTGCAGAAGAGAAACCACTGCTTTTGATAATTAGGGTATAATTACAATTATAGTATGTAGCAAGAGACCACCGCGTCAGCAGGTGTACGTAGATTGCTGGGCTCGTTGATGGAGAGAATGAAAATTAAAGGGAAGTTTCATTCTACAGTATGGCACTAGAGAGAGAGAAAAATGTTTATTATTCGAAACACCGTCCCGAGCGAGGCTGGGTATCAGCCTCAGGTGGGAAGGCTCCTTACTCCAGGAAACCTCTGGCTTCGACTGCCCTCTTGGCCCTGGCCACGAGTTGCCGTTGGTCTTCCAGGTTCCATACTGTATTCATTCTACAGTATGGCACATTATTTTAAAGGATTCAAAGCGTGATGACACTGGCAAAATGCCAAATGGAAGTGAGTTCAGATGTAAGATGTCTAAAGAACGACCCATTCTATTCCAATCAATGGAAATTATTGAGCAGCAGTTATTTCTCGCGGGTGTTCGTCCAGGAGCTTGCTTCTCGGCACCTCCCGGCCGTTCTCCTTTACCAGAATGATTCAGAACAGTCCTCACTTTCATCGTTCTATCTCCTCGAAGACGCTAATGACTTTTTTTATGTCTCCTTCCACGAAAATGGTGGCAGGCAGATTATACTTGGAGCATTGACTGACTTTATTAGACAACACGGGGACTTACTCACATCTGCACCTCCAGGCCTGTGAACAAAGAGTAATTTGAATTTCCATGTAAAACACTTCAAATTCAGCGCACAGCCTTGACAAGTTGCTAGACCCAACCTTTGGCACTTGTGACACTTGTTGAGACGTGAAGCGGAGAAAACTAAACTAATAATTGCCTACCGCTTTGTAATGTATAAGAAAAATGTGAGCGGGAATTTAGCAGGAGCTTTGCAGACATTCTATCATCCTCAGGTACACTCGAACCTCATACGGTAAATGCGTGTGCTTTTAATGCAGTTGCCAAAACTTTTGCGAGAGGCAGTTACAGTTACCAGTTACAGTTACAAGTTACAGATGCCGTTACGAAAACTTTGATACCTCTTTGTGGTGCTGAGTTACGGCTTCGTAAACTTTGTGTTCTAGTTTTTTTAAAGCTTACCAATGTTACGCAACTTTCCTAAAATATATGAGGCCCAAAAAAAAAAGTTCCTTCCTGCAGTAAGCAAACGTTACCTTTCTCTCTCCAACGAAAAGAACATAATTTCCGTTCGGCTGTCTTCTAATGAGAACATTTATATATTTCGCCTGCATTTGAAAAGAGAAATCGGATTTGGCTGCGAGGTAAAGCATTCTGCTAAAAAAATTAGCTGTTCGATTTGCAGGGTCAGAGAAGCAATTTTCGCGCCAGCGATAACAAAAATCATCTTTCATATACCTAGTACGACACGTGGAGAAATCAAGGGTCCATGCCCCAACTAGCTGTTTAGGGCCGCATCTGTGCCCGTATTCTTCTCTGTGACGTATGTTGCTGTCACTTTCCTAAAGAACGACTGCTCGTGGATGGAGCAAAGGGCGTGGGGACAACATCTGACACCTACATCACTTCCACAAGTTTCCCTTCCGCAAGAAGTGTTTCCCTGAAGCACATGTGGTGCCAAGTCTGATGAAGCACCAATAACTCGTGTATTTTGAAATAATGAATTTCTGTCAACGTCCGACCTATAGTGTACACCCCCGGGGATATCGGCTGTCGTCGTTTTAAAAACGAAATAAAAAATGATGACGTAATTCATTACGGTGCAAAATAAAGCTAAGTGCCGACGATAATAAAAAACAAGGGTTTATAATCATTTTGTTGCTACCGGTTTCCTAGACTATCGATACTTTCTGCGAGACATACGGCTTTATCGTAACCGACCACGAGAAAGTATAAATGCGTAAAAACACTTCAAATTCTGCCAGCTGGTGCAGCTGTTCTGGATGAAAAGTCAACTCGAAGAAACTTCACGGGATGTTAAACTTGTATGTATGTATGTGTTTAGAGCAAGCAAAAACACGCGGTTATCTGAACAGAGTGGAGAATTTTACCCTTTGTCCACACGGATGGAGGTGCAGATGTGAGCAAGAGCCCGTGTCATCTAATCAAGCATGTAGTTTCACCGGTTCATAAGCAACCGCTTTACAGTAAGAACTAACTCAAACGTTATGTGGGTCGCGGTTACTTTGTTGGGTTGGACGACGCTGATGAAGCTTCGCTACCAGTTATGCTTATATCGCATTGATCTGGGATAGAATAACAACTTCGCACGATGTGTAGGGGGTCGACAAAATTTTACGTAACATTGGACATAAGCAACAGCTGAATTCACACGAGTCACCGTTTATATGTTTCAGCATCGATGAATGATTCAGTAATGTATAGGTGTTGTATATGATTTACCCAGGGAGGAATAGTTCATCTCTGAACTGTAAATCGAGTATCCTACACTTCTCTGGCCTTCTAAACATAGCTGGTGGGGTGTCTGAAAAAAATAAAACCTTATTCTAATTAAACACGATACCAAAATTTTGAATCACAATTATGGCACACTACTGTAATGACGATTACATATGGCCAGTAACGATATCACATAAGTACTGAGCACTGTATGCATGGTACGTTTCCACAGAAATGTCTTTTGAATCCTGACACTCTCACTTAGAAGTTACCCACAAGAACGCCTTGCAGATACATTTACATGTATGTGCAAGTCGTACAAGAATGGTCCAAAAATGCCTTAGACGTGCAGTTTTGCGCCATGTGCTTGTGTCGGTACGTTTTATACAAACGCAAGACGCAAATTCAAAAAACGCAAAATACAAGCTCTTAAGACGTGCTACATGCCTACGCTGCTAGCTACACAGTTTAATAAAACATGGCGCATAATTGACCAAAGCAAAAAGAAAACGAGAAAGAAAAAAGAAACGAAATAAACGAAGCAGACGGCTGTTTCTTCGAGGCTTTTCAGATCGGCACTGCCGGAAACTCGATTTTCTCCACTCGAATCACGAAATAACTTGCGTGTGACAGCGCTTTACAATGCAATAACATCGTTAGCATCGAGTTCTGTCAACTAACTATAGGTGAGGAGAATTCACCGAATACTGTGCAGAGCCGGGAAAGCTGCATGCTGTGACTGCACCTGTGTTTCAGCCTGCCACCGGCAATTCCCGATGACGTAGGTTGCTGCTACTATTGCCAATAACTGGACGAACATGACGTTGTTCCTTTGTCATCGCGATGCAACTCTGATCCCAAAGGTGCACTTCACTAAGTGTCGCACACCCGTGGTGGCAGCGCGCGCAAATAAGTCGCTGCCGAGTCGTTTTGCTTTGCCCGCAATTTCCGCACCCGTCATTTGGTACAGCCTGTCATGGGGCCAGTCGTTGGCGCGTTTAGTTGTGGGTCGTCGGTGACGGCAACAGTCGCCATCAGTGTGGCACAATGCACTGAAGGGACGGACGGACGGACGGACCGGGCAAATCCAATTTCGAACACTTATCTTTTGTCGCAGTAAAAAAAAAAAGGAAAAGCTTGCATTACAAATTTTTCTTTTCGCATGTTTTGCATGCTAGTTACAGCTGTAGTAAGCAGTACTCACCGCGGTGGAACAAGAAGAGGCTGTACTATCGCCATCAGGTGCATAGGCCCGATGATGGCGGCCGCGACATCAACACAGTCGCCTGATAAATAAATGGCAATTCCTTGTGGCCCTTCTGTTCCTGCACTGTATTGACACGTGTACAACAACTTGGGTCACTGGGCATGTGTCCCGGGATGTGTGCAGATAGTTCTGGTATATCCGAAAATATGCAACACGGGACATTGGGTATGTGCCACTTGTGTTGTCTCCGAATAGACGACCTTAAACACTGCGTACTTGTGTGCAACTAGCCATGCGAACGCTCTTCACGAACCCTCTGATTGAATATGAGTCCGTGCATATAAGAAGAGAGCGGGAGTCAAGAAGTGAAAAAAAGAAATTCCGCAACAGAAGCATCCAAGCGTGGAGAAAGATGCGAAATGAACAAAATAGAAACCGGAGCTTCAAGTGAATCACGACGGGCAACACACTACAACTGAGGAAAGAAATGTGAAGCGAACACAATTAGGCAATCCACTGACTCAGACGGATACGTGGAGCCTGCCTGCTTATTTTTTTCATATCTTTTGTGACTAACAGGGCCACTTTAACAAACTACTCCGTGAAATAATTTCTATATTATTTTACGTTCCTGCTTCGCTTTTTTCGTGCTTCATTGGCACAGGAAAAAGGAAAAAAATTTCAGGGTGTGAACTCGGTCGAGTTGGGAATCCATTTTACCTCGCTGAAGCGCATTACTGAAGGGACTTAGACGAAGAAACAGAAGACAAACAAGGCACCATGTTTGACTTACATTTTAATTCGTTTTTTTAAATGTTGTTTAACTCGCTTTAACGAGTCAAACAACATTTTCATTTCGCGAATCAGCTCGCGTGAAGTGTATATTTAACCAAACGGCTTCATGGAACAAAAACGAACGTTTTCTGAGAATATTGGATTAGGTAACAGGCTTTTTCATTGTATCCAGTGCCAATGACATTAGATAATTCACCTTTTTAATGATCTGCACAGTTCAATTGAATTGACTTCTGGGGTTTCACGCCCCAAGACCCCGATATGATTATCAGGCACGACGTAGTGAGAAACTCGGGATTAATTCTGACCACATATGACTCTTTAACTTGCACCGATTGAGCGGTACGTGGGCGGTTTCGCATTACGGTACCTTAATTGATATGCGGGCCCCCGTGGCAGCGACTCGAACCTGCGCCCTCGGGCTTATAAACGCAACGCCGAAGTCACTATGCATTCCTCCTCCACCCCCACGCCCCTACAGAGGGTGATCAACCTAATGGAAGAAATATCTCACACGAAGCTCTCTGAAATCAGACCATTCCGAGAGGCACATGAGTACAGAGAAAGAAATTTAAAGTTTAAATAAAACCTGACAAGCGAAGTACAATATTAACACGTTTCGCTTGACGGCACTGGATTACACGTTCCGGCAAAATAATTATTTATTTCGTTAAGAAGTTCTACTATGTGTGGTAAACCTTAACTTATGATTTTCTCCATTACGATGCTTGGGAACAGCGTACGTAAAAAAATCTCGTGACCAACCAACTTCAAAGATGATCACGCTTGGACACGCGAACGCACATTTCCCCAAGTGCCCTTAAATGACCGAGAAACTGTGGAACTTGATTATCTAAAACTGTAATCCTCTGCTGGTGCAGGTAGGATGGTTCTCAGAAAGAAAAAAACAAAACGAAACAAATAAATGCAAATCACAAATACCCGTAGAGTCCGTTGCCGTATTCTTGATTGGCTTAAGTAGATATTGACGTCACTGCAACGAAATGAAGTGGAAGGAGTAAGATTACAAAACCAGATTGAAGATCTTGTACCTCGGAGCCACGGTCGCTTGAACAGACTGCGCCCGAAAAACGCAAATTAGTAGTAAAAACATTCTACTTCGTTCAAACATATACGAATTAAGGTCCAAGAACTCGTCCTAATGAAGTGTACTCAATAACTTCTTGCACCAGCGGCTTGATTTAAAGCGGGGCAGCTGTATTTCAGACACTGATTTCCCGAACGACTTTGCCCGTACAAATTATTGAACGATGATACATAAGCACTGGTAATGGTCTCCTTTTAAATTACTCACTGCAATTGGCTCGATGCAAAGTTTCCTTTTTTCACATTTTAGATATTGCTGCTTCTTTCTTTCATTCCAGCGAGGAAAGGAAAAAATGGACTGACGGGTTCCAGGACAAAGTTGTCGGTGAGCCGGTTAGCTTCTTCTTCCTACGTTTTTTTTTTTTTTCGCTCTCAACTTCTCCGCAGCGAGCTCTTCGGGTTACGGTACAGTGATCGGAGCTCTTCTTCTCAATGAGACTTAAATATCTGTAGTGCAGGCCACAGAGCGTAAGTGATATTCGAGATCAGCTTTATAGAAATCCGAGTGCCATCCGTTATGTGCGATTGCATTTCCTTATGCAGGAAGTTAGAGACCGCTACTCAGTGATTGGGGCGTAATTGCAATCACTTTCTCTTCGCACTTACACTAAACGGCGCCCTGTATATACCCTCAGGAAAAGATGACCTCGCCCAACATATAAAGAATGCTATGACACTTTCTGTCATGTTGCAGTGCGTCTCAATCTGCAAGTGTAGAGGATGCAGTCAGCGGTGCACCCTTTTCGCGAAAGGAATTAGTGGTTCGATGTTTGCGTCTCAGGGCATGTAGGCTGTATCGCATTGCAAAACGTACGAGGTTTCACTCTCTAACTTCCTTCAAGCAACCAATGCAAGGTTGCCCTGGGGTACGTGACGGAAACTAAAGACTAAACAATAAGAAAGAATTGTTGCACACCATATTCTATGGACCACTGTGTCCAGAACGGGTTATGATACTAACCAGTGAAGTTTATTGCTCTCTCTGTTGCGTGCAGTACACTGCGTATGAAAACTAAAGTGGCCACACCGCTACGGTGACTGCAAAAATGCTCTACGATGCACAATCAAGAATGGGGCTGATAGATGGAATAGCACAGTGTGGTACAAAGGTTATAAACAGGGATACGGTGCCTCAGAAAAACTGGCCGCCTTTGGCAGAGATAGGTCCTCCTATCGAAGCGTTGGCCATCATTTGTGAAGCACCTTACCCCTGCTTACAACCTTTATACCACAGTCTACGAAACAGTAATTTCTGTCGCGGTCAGACACCGCACGTCTGGCTTGAACGTTGACCCGACAATAAACACTGCATGCAAATAGGAATGAGTAGTTTGCGAAGGTACGCGCAATAGTGAATCGATGTGACACTGTGTTTGGGTGAACCTCGAAGCAACGGATGCTCTGCATTCCTAGAGCTAAGAAAAAAAAGTTAGGCAAGCCAGGGCTCGTTGAAAGACTACCACAGCATAGTTAGCACTACACAGCCGGCTAACAAGAGGTACAGGGAGAAAACTGCGCTGGACTTCAATTACAGCGTTTAGAGCTGAGATATGGCCGTGGGTTTGTGCTTCACACCACCTTGCTCTGTAATGTGGCCTGTCGAGCAATTCACGATGTCTGAAATACTGAGCTGTATCTTAAAGTTTCAGGCAAAAAAAAAAGGCACACCTAGTTAGAGTGTCTCTTACCGTATTATGCATTGTTATGACTTATTGTCGGGCAAGTCGGTGCGGGAACAAACCACAAATGCAAGATATTCCATTGACAGCACAACGCACCTCTATACACCATGAATATTAAAAAAATGCAGAAGACAGTGATTTCAAGGACACAGATTGGAAATAAAGGTGTGAAGGGACAAAGTTACAGTATTCTGAACGAGGGTTAAGTTTTCGATGAGCTACACCTTTTAGTCGGGGTATACGGAAGAGGACGAAACACGACTTGCTGCTGGTGTCTCCTCTAGTTATATCACACACTTCAGTAAGTCAACTTGTTACTAAACTTATGCTCTGATATCATATCTCTAACGAAACCGATAAATTTTGTACTGTACTATTTTTCTTTCCTTTCCTGATTTATTTCGAGTTGGATCCCCGGTCGCCTCAGGTGGTGAACTGGAAGCGCTGCGCAAGAAACAAGGGTGTCAATCGGTGCTCATGCCACTAAAAAAAAATGACTAAGAGCTGGAGGGTAATCGTGTAACCGCTCGCTGCAGGTGTGGTGATTGCCTTGAATTAAAAAAAGAAACTTTTTTTCTTATTTGTGCAAAGTTTTTCCCAAGCAGCGAATTCGCGAAATCAGCAGAGGCATAGAACGAACGTGCTTCGTACACACGTATCGCCTAATCTAGTTATTGATTCAACCTAGTGGCGTAGCGGACCCCCCGAGCAATGAACGAAAGACCAATCACGGAGGCCATGTTTCTTCGTATATGCTGCTGACGCCAGAAGTGATATAGCGTCCGTCAGGGGCGCAGACGACACCATTGACTGACTGTGAGGGGCGCAGACGAAGTTAAATTCGATTTTCTTATTCTCTTTCTGGACAAACTATGCGATTAACAATTGCCATGCCCTAAATTCATTGAACCGGACTATAACAATCCAACCTTCCCGCGAAATTTGAGCTAGACAAGAACAGCAGTATGCGGAAAATAATTTGTTAAAACAATTTTGGGGGAGAACAAGCATCTACACGCCTAGCAGCCTTACAGATTATAGCGCTATGAGCCCACACTGAAAGCCATTCGGATCGGCCATCACGGCTGAATGTCGGTGTCTTCCGGTTGCAGAGTGCGAGGTCGAGGCTGCGTGTGGACGCTATTGTGTGGACGCCACATGTGGCGTCCACACAATATTTTTTGTCTTCCACATTTCAATCTTCTGACTAACCACGTGTCCGAAAGCCATCACGCACGGAAGAGAGACAGGGAGAAGGTAATTGAGCAGAGGGTGCTGCAGGCACGGTGTTCGAGCGGAAGGGCTGAACACGTGGCGAGGCTTCGCAACGTGTGCAGCATTAGGACGTTCGCAAAAAAACGACCCACGCTACCATGCACGGCGCACACCCTGTCAAACAACGCGTCCCTCGTACCGGGAAGCAGGAACAACGAAAATACGCGTTCATAATGACGGGAAATCGGGGATCACGTGGCACAATGGGGGCAGAAGAACAAGGGAGTGTTTCGTAAGCACACCAGCGCCACTGTGGTATTCGAGTGCTGACACCCCAAAAAAACGCCAGGCTTGCCTCCGCGTATAGAAATGGCCTCCAGTGCATGGCAACGATACTCCGACAGTCGTTCTCTGCAGCGTAAGCGTTGCACGCCTCTGGAGCCAAAGCGTTCCCTGCAAGAATATAGAAGCTCCAAGCAGCGCCGACAAAGAGGAGGAGGGAAAGGAGCGTGACTATAATCAACGTGCCTGGCGTGGAAAACACCACAGAGCGAATGTGGCGCTCGCAACGGAAGTTTGAGAACAACCTCTTCCGTGAGCTGTGCCGAGCGTTTGCATCGTGGTGTATAGCAAGCTATCCATATCGCTTGCTGCTGGCAGAACGTGCAGTCTCGAGATGGCGCTAAGGAAAGGAAATGCGCAGACTATATACGACGTGCATATCGCGTGCTTGCGCGGAAAGGTTTCGAGAGAGGCGTTAAAGAAGGCTTCATGTGTTTGGCGTTAGGAAGGTACGAATTTCGACGTTCTGGTTTCGTTTTATTTGCAAAGAAAAAAAAGAACAGTTAAATACTAGTGGAGTAAATGTAGGCTTGGGTTTTCTTTTTTTCTTCTTGAAGCTCAAGTTAAAGCAGCGGCACCACTAACCTAATGTTAGGCGGCGTTTTCGCAAGCATTTTCGCGTCTTTACGATTGTTCTGGAAAAGTTCGCCAACCTCGCTAGGTTGACTCTTCTGCTCGTTTCGAACGCTCTGCAGTGAAACTGATTGCCGTTGGAGGGAACGAGAACCAATTTTCTTGGTAGCCATCTTTTTTTATAGTGCAATGAAAAGCTTGGCGGTCAGAGTGTATAGTGGTGAAATGATAATGTGGAAAATGCCGTGGAACATTATCAGAGTTTTTTTATATGCAGTGGAGATGTAGTCGTTCGCTGGAAGCATTCCAAAAACAGTGATTAATGAGCGCGATAGCGATTATACGCCGGTATTGGTGGAAGGTGAACGACAAGTATGGCCGTGGCTGTGACAAAATATTATTTTGTTTATCACACCCATGTTCCCGCGATTCATGTTTCCCGAAGGGTCAAGTTACTTTATAGTTCTCGCTACGTGTATTCTGCGGTTTCCTGTCCTCGTGCTTTCGTCGCTCACTAGTCGAGAGTGTCCTTTAGCCAAGCCAAGCTAAGTTCTCCAAAGCTAAACGACGCTTTCACACGTGATTCGCAGTTCACCCCGTTGTCGTATGCCCACGTGTGGGGCTATTAATGCGGCGCTGATACCCAGTTACGGCCCTGGTCGATGACATTTCGTATCTCGCCGGGAGACCGCACAAATCTGGGTGCTTACTAGCAAACTCACGCGCTTACGACAGCATGGGCGTCCGTCATGCATTGTGGGATGGGCGCGCCGCTCTTTTAGCGTGAACTTTCTTTACTTCGTAATACGTGTCGAATATAGCGCAGCCGTCTAATACTGTACGTACTGAGCTTTTAAGCAATACGTATGCTGTACCTGATAACAGCCGACTTACGTACCGCAGTCTCCCACACTATGTTGGGAGTATCAAGATTTTAACCGGCAGGCCGCGAAAATTACTGGTTTCTGAGTCTTTCTTTGTCAATTTAAAGTTATCATTCCTACACACATCGGAACAGCATGCTGCAGTCTGTTGCCACAAATGACGGTCATTTGATTTCTGTCAACGTCTCCCAACACATTCTGGCCACTTGTCACTCCTTTTAAGCTCGAGTAATTTGGTTATCTTAGGACCTTATCGAAATTCGGGAGGTCAGGAAGAACTCGAGCTCGGACCTTCACGGTGGCATCTCCACCCGTATTTTGTTCTTCGTTCTTGTCTGGCGTTTAACTGTTCTGCGCAAGCACACGAGTGCCTGACCCCGTCTTTCCTTCTTATGCCTCTTTCGTTTTTTTTTCTCGGTTACTTACTCCAGCCTAGAGTAGCCAATGAGATGCTTTTCTGGTTACCACCACTGCCTTGTCACTTTCCCGTCTTTCCCCCTCACTCTCTCTTTCGTAGTGTCCCCATATAATAAGAATGTCATTTTTGTTGTTCTGTAAGCTTAACGTTCCGATCTAACGTAATATTCTTCTTGGTGTTCATTTAACTTGGCTGTCACTATCCGTCAGCTTAGCGCATGCAAATTTGCGTAGCGAGAAACTTTGCTCGGACGGAAATGCATGAGCCCAGCGCTTCGGTAAACATGATTCACTATGCGATGATGCATCAGAACAACCGTATGCAACGTTCGTCTACTGTCAGGACGGCTGAAGTAACAGATGGCTGCCAGCGGAAAAGCAAGTAGCGCATTGGCTGGTACACGTCATTACGCAACCTCAAATGCTAAACTGACCTATAGGAAGGGTATGTATGTTTGAATGTTCCTCAGGTATCATCTTGCCCATATTGTTAAATGTACTGGAGCTGGTGGGAATAAAAATTATGCTACTATTGTCCGCATCCTTGAGCCCTACAATCTCACGTTACGGGAGCCTCTTTTTGGTGAAAACCTGTCCAATTTGGTAGTGTGCTCCATACAGGCAAAGGGTAGTTAACAACGACGTTTTTTTTTTTCTGAATACCAATGAAAACCTCCCTTGAACGTATTTTCAAATGCGTGAGATCAGCTAGTTCTTTTCTTTTCTTTTTTTTTTTAGAATTTAAAGGGGCGGCGAGACGTTTGCTTCTTAATTACCGATTCTACGAACGATGCCTTGCACGATTAGGCAAACACAGCCACCGCACGATGAGAGCTAACATTCCCGCGCTTTCGCGAGCGTATGATTGAAAACGTCCAACCCACATATATACATGGCTTGAAATATTTGAGAATGGACAGACATGAGGGGGGATTCCAAGTGAACTTACGCCGAGTCTCGCAAAACGTCGTGAGCCGCAGGGAAAAGCTATGGGTTGCACCAGCTAAAACCAGAAAAACTAAAGAAAGAGACAGGAGGAAAGGCTGTTCCACTGCTTGCGTCCCATCCCCCTTCCCCACGGCACGGACTATATGGTACCTTCACGCACGGACTAGGGGCCCACAAAAAAAAGTGCGAGCAATCCTCTCCCTTATCTAAAACATGGAGCCGAGTCTCGGAACCGAACTCCATAACCTTTCACTGCCCTGCACGTAGAGTTTCGAAGAAGCACTGGAACTTGGGCTGGTTGGTGCAATTTATCGTGGTGTTCTGGGAACCAAGCAGAATAGGAAAGCAAGGAAAAACGGTTTACAATGCAGGGAACTGGCGCTTGCGAAACGCTAAGAGAAGCAGACACGACTCTTGGCAAAAGAGAAGTAGCACGAACAAAGGAACTAACGCACAGCTGGAAAATTTTGATAAAGCCACACAATAAACAGCTGCAGGCCACCATCAACCAAGTCACCCATGCGCGAAAAGATAGTATTAAAAAAGCAGTCAAACGTTCAATTCCTTTTCTTTTTTTTTCCTTCACGCCCATGACACCACGATGCACCGTCTGAGTGAGGGTGAGGGAGTCGCAGACGAGGCTAAGCGAGGCAACGTGCTGTCAGGCGAAGCCAACCCTAGAATAGGTTAGAACAGGGCAGGAATGGGAGAGCAAAGGAAATCGACGCATCTCGTAGGGAGATGTACTATGCTATTTAGAGAGCTACGAGGTCATACGTCGTCTCCTTGCACGTGCAAGAGGAACGAGTTAAGCAGTGAAGCTTGAACTAGAAGAGCGGCCAGCATTCTCGCATCAATCTAGGAACAAGCACATGGACGGTGGTGATGGAGAGGGAGATTAATTACAGCGCTGGAGACGAAGGGGTACCTTTCTTCTGGAACTACTCAGCTTCTGCCCGGAGGAGAATGCATGGGGGCTCTTGTGGCGT